>NW_026858518.1:0-14720 GCF_026571515.1 Ruditapes philippinarum | reverse complement strand
ACAAACATAAAATGTCAAAATCACTCTTGCATGATTTAAGAATAATTATAACAGACAAATAACCTATATTTTCAATATTTTTCCTACTTTTTTTAAGGCTCACCAACACTATGAAATTTATCTGGGGACTTTCCAGCTAAGCTAGATAAAAAGGATCTTATGTCGCTTATATATGCATTATTTCAGGCATTAGCAGGTTCGAACCCCACAGTGGTTAGGGGCAGGCAAATTGAAATCAGTTACCATCACCTCTGAGGCCATTACAACATGAAACAACACCAATAATGATATAACACACATTATGTTATATCAATCTAACCTAGACAATTATAATCTAGGAATATCTCTTACCATTCTCGCCTGTCATACCATCTACATCATCAAGTGCGGGAATACCTCGCCTTGCTAACTTCTTACGTTCAACACATGATTCTATTAAAGCTATCATCATTTTTGCCTGGAATTGTACATGATAAATATATTGTTTCACATTGCAAATGGAGAGAAAAGAAGTATTGCATTCTATACATGTTTATAATTCACAAGCAAAAATCAATTCAATAGCCACTAGGGGCCATGAGGGATGTTGCACTTTTTCATTATCCCTCATGCACAGACTCAATCCAACTGAGTCTGCAATTTTCATGTAATTGTGTTGTAATTAATGCTTCTTTAGGATCTCCGTTTTCCCAGACTTTTAAACAAGAGGTTACAAAGTTTACTCAAGATAAATATTGGGAACACTTACTTTCCGTAACTTTCAGTAACTGTTGTAAAACAAATAAATACATTCACAATGTCAACTTCATTACATCTCAAAATTATCAAAGACATTGCAAACTTGTTTGTCTTTACTATACCTGTCTGGAATACACTTGCAGAACTTTGGTGACTTTTCTGTCACCGCCCTCAGGCATACTCTCATTTACGAGGAATTGTAGAAAGACACAAGGGAAAGCGTCATCATCAACATCAAACTGAGGCTCTCCATACTCCCAACATAACTCTGTATAAGGTACCGCCAGCAGTACTTCCTATACGCGGAGAGAAAGAAAATAAATTTGTCTTGCTTAACAAATAACACAGGACAGCGTCTTTCAAATTGGATAAAATGGACCCTTGCCATTTATAAATCTGCTGAAGATTATAATTTAGTATTTTAAGTTTCAACAAGGGTGCCATAGTCACAAAATACGCCCGTTTACGAAAGCTTTAGATGGAGATGGGGGCATTATGGATAAGTGTTATCTAGCAAGCAAGTTTTTATTCTTGGCACTGAGTTGTTAAATGAACCTTAAAACAAATCAGTAGGGAAGATATGCACAGGATGTGTGACCTTGACCTTGGTCGCAGGGACCTGAATTTTATGCACGGCACTCAGCCTCACAATGATGAACATTTGTGCCAAATTATATTGAAATCCCTCTATGCATGTAGAAGTTTTGCTCCAGACAAGCGTTTTTCTATGAGCTCTAACTGTGACCTTCACCTTTGACCTAGAGACTTGGTTCATGTGCAGGGCACTACGTCTCATGGTGGTGAACAATTCTATAAAGTAACATTAAAATTCCTCCATGCATGTAGAAAATATGCTCCGGACAACATCTGGATATTTAATCATCTCCAGTGACCTTGACCTTGCAAATATTAACCTAAATTAAATGTGTCACACCTGTAAACATGATAGTTACCATTTGTGCTACAATCCATCAATAAATGATGACTAAATGGTCCCTATACACATCTTCAAATTTTTATCTGAACTTTGACCTCTATGTGTAACCTTGAATTTGGTCGCAGGGATCTGAATTTTGCGTGCGACACTCAGCCTCACAATGGTGAACATTTGTGCCAAGTTATATTGAAATCCCCCTATGAATGTAGAAGTTTTGCTCCGGACAAGCGTTTTTCAATGAGCTCTAAGTGTGACCTTGATCTTTGACCTGGAGACCTGGATCATGCATGGAGCAATACATATCATGGTGGTGAACATTTCCATAAAGTATTATAAAAATTCTTCCATACATGTAGGAGATATGCTCCAGACAAAATCTGGATATTTCACCATCTTTAGTGACCTTGACCTTGCATATATTGACCTAAAGTACATGTGTCACAGGCGTAGTCATGATAATGACCATTTGTGTTACAATCCCTCAATAAATGATGATTGAATCGTCCCTATACACATCTTCATATTTTTATCTAAACTTTGACCTCTATGTGTGACCTTGACCTTGGCTGCAGGGACCTGAATTTTGTGCGCGACACTCCGCCTCACAATGGTGAACATTTGTGCCAAGTTATATTGAAATCCCTCTATGCATGTGGAAGTTTTGCTCCGGACAAGCGTTTTTCAATGAGCTCTAAGTGTGACCTTGACCTTTGACCTAGAGACCTAGTTCATGTGCGTGACATGGCTTCTCATAATGGTGAACATTTCTATGAAATTTCATTAAAATCCCTCCATGCGTGTAGGAGATATGCTCCGGACAAAATCTGGATATTTCATCATCTTTAGTGACCTTGACCTTGTATATATTGACCTAAATTATATGTATCACAGCCATAGTCTTGATAATGACCATTTGTGTTACAATCCCTCAATAAATGATGACTAAATGGTCCATATACACATCTTCATATTTTTATCTGAACTTTGACCTCTATGTGTGACCTTGACCTTGGCCACAAGGACCTGAATCTTGCGCGCGACACTCCGCCTCACAATGGTGAACATTTGTGCCAAGTAATATTGAAATCCGTCTATACATGTGGAAGTTTTGCTCCGGACAAGTGTGACCTTGACCTTTGACCTAGAGACCTGGTTCATGTGCGCGACACTGCTCCTCATAGTGGTGAACATTTCTATGAAGTTTCATTAAAATCCCTCCATACATGTAGGAGAAGTGCTCCGGACAAAATTGGACGCCGCCCGCCTGACCACCCGCCCGCCCGCCAGGGGCGTTCCCATAATACGTCCCGTTTTTCAAACAGGCGTATAAAAAGCTTACATGGATGAAGACACAGACTTCAGCACGAGTTGAATTGCTCTCCATGTTCTTTAAATAGTCTAATTTCTTAAAAAACCCTTCTAGCTAATGTCAAATGATGGACACAGAATGATCCCAAATTGGCCAAAGATTATCTTGCTAAAAAAATTTTAAGTGAATAAACAGGATACAATGTTTTAAGTAATAGCTAGTAACTTACATCTTTTTCCCTATCTATCAAGCATACACCATTTGTATTGATAGCCGTCCATGTCTCAATGTTGTGAGAACGCTTCAAAAATCCCAATTTACCCTGTGGTTTGTTTATAAAACTGTCAAAGAAAGCTGCCCTGAAATTTATCATAAGATAAAACTTTTAACATGATCATACTGTAAAATCATTATTATTCGTGGGACACGAATTTTCGTGGTTTTCGTGGGTAGGTCAATCCACGAATTTAAGATCCCACGAAATTTTATCCCAACAGTTACTTCTAATCATGTCTCTATTATATGCATGCGTCGCCGCTTTTCCGTCGATTATTGTGTTATGATGGTATACAGATAATCAGGTTAGTGACAGATTTAATCTATAAATAGTTTAGGTTTGCAATATTTAAGAAACTTGAAAGCAAAGTCGACTATATGTCCTGAATTTCGGTCGTATATACACATCACTGAGACTGCTTAATTGTAGGCTACTTGTTTGTGTAATCCAGACTACTTTACATAATCGAGTAAAAATGGGAAACCAGTGCAATAATTAGCGCTAATATAAATTGTCAGTTTGATCTCATTAATTGTTAATAGAATTAAAGAAATCTTTGATATTAATGTCGTAAGTAAAGTACACAAAAAATAATAAACAATCACTAAAACGGATGAATTGTACATCCTTTTGTCGCATTTAAATGATCCAGTTTAAATTTTAATCACTGCTGTTCCGTAAACATCAAAGACGCTGCCGACTTCTTAATATATCCACACAATCTCGTATTATTCACTCATATTAATTTATATGCATGTAAATTTACACAGTTGATGTGATGTTGCGTGTAATTACTGTCAAATATAGTAAGACCGATTCAAGGTGTAAACTTTGTAATCTCGCTGGTTAAAACTTGTCAGGGGTCGTATAAATTATGCAATGTTTACATCGGCGAATCACAGGGGCAGTGTGTACAATGGAGCTGCATATCATGTCATCTAGATGTGTTAATTGCAGTCAATTATCGGCAGTAACTGATTTTTTTATGTTATGCCTAGAGGCAAGGATTAGATTATTGACAAGCGCTGTGTGATATCACGCGGTAAGTAAAAATGTGCGACGGTTAATTTTAAGATTACTTTTCATTAGGGTTTTTTTTGGGGTTTTTTTTTTTTTTTTTAACAAGAAAATGAAAATCCGCGAATTTAAGAACCCACCAAAATGCCCGTTTTGATAAAACCACGAAATTTCATGCCCACGAATATAAGTGAATTCGCAGTAGATAATGCAGTTTTTTATCTTTATTTTCAATATTGATATTTTATATCATTAACTGCAAATAAGCATTGCTTAATTTTTTTTAAATGAAGTGTTATTTTCTCTATCCTAGATTAAAGAACTAGTCAACAAATATCAACTTTTGACTAAATACATCCATGTATATACATTTTGAAATAAAGAATGTCAAAAAAAATCTATAATATATATAAAGGATTTATTCAAAACTTTTGAATTCTAAACATGAACTAGCATGTGATATATCAATGCATATATTAATAATGAAGTATTCAAAGGAAATGAATTATAAAATATTCATAGAAAATTTCAATAAGTTTATTTTCATATTTTAAGAATCACTATAATAATGATAAAAGTTGTCTCCCTTACCCGTAAAAAGGATAAGGCCACAAAATCTCTAGATATCTGCGGTATAATTCCCCGCGTTTATTTTCAATATCTTCATTTTCATATTCCTGAGAAATCTGACGGTGAGCATTTAGCCATCTCTCTTCAACAGCATCTTTCGGACCTTGACTTTTACGCTTTGCAAAAAAACCTGTTGGCTTTCTGTACACATGCTCAGGATAAAATTGATGCAAGCTTGCTCTGGAAGAAAACAGATTATTTGGTTGGTTATCAGGTCACAAACACAATATAAACCATTGGGTAACTTTCCAGCTCATTCTAGTGGAGGAAAAGCCCTAGAATCTCCTTTTGTGCTTTCTTTCAGGTACTCAAATGTGAGCTTGTGAATAGAACCAATGACCAATAAAGATTTCAATGTCTTTAAGGCAGTGAGGGAAAAGGAAGAGCAGGTAAAGTATATGGCTAAGTTTTTTAAGTCTATCCTATTTTTTTTATTTTTTGAACGGTTGGGATTTATGTCACACCATCACAATATAGGTCATATAGCGACTCTCCAGCTTAACAGGTGAAGGAAGATCTCAGGCGCCCTTACGTGCATTATTTCAGGCATGAATGGGCACCTGAGTAGAACCTCCGACATTTTGGAGCTAGCTGTATAGCTTCCTCACATGGAAGAATGCAAAGTCCCTGTCAGGATTCCAACCCATAGCAGTGAGGGGCAAGTGGTTTGAAGCCAACAATCTAAACATCTCAGGCACAGATGCCCCTAAGCCTATCTGTATCATATTATCCAGAATCCAAATTTTAAGCTGAATTACCCAGTATTATCTGAATACTATGATAGCTATCTACAAATCTCTCTTATGTATAATCACTGGAGACAAATTTCAAAATTTTCACCAAACCTTACAAATGGCAAGTATTACATATATTATAAGTGAGAAAATATGACAAGTTTCTATCATATGACTTCTGAAATTTTGTTTCAAAATTGCAATTTAGACTCTTGTCTTACAAATGGTCCGACTAAACAAGTAAATACTTTGATACACATAACACATACCTGTAAGTTTCTATAATATGATCTCTAGAGTTATATTTATCCATGCTGAGTAATGCCTGAATACCAGCCAGTGTGTGGTACTCATCTGAGTTGAGTATATACCTGCCTTCTAATACATTATACTTGGCCTCATGGTATAAAATGCGTAGTACTTGTTCATATGTGATCTAAAATACAAAACTCGAAGATTATAATTATTTACAAAAAATCATTCTGTATGTTTGCAAAATGGCACTAAAATTTTCTATCCTTTTCCTTAATATCCTTAGGTAAGGCTTTCAGAAAACTGTTCCTTTCATTTGGTCAAGTAAACCAGACTAAACATAGTTTTGTCAAACATATATCTGTAATATGTAACAAGAGCTGTCGGTAGGACAGCAACGCTCGACTATTCTTAGTGCTTGATAGTAAAAAAATGCTTGATACAGTTACCTCCTCCTGTTTACAGGTTGGGGTTATGATGGTGAACAAGTGTGCAAAGTTTCAAAGCCATATGTCAATGGACTTTGAAAATATTTGAACTCTTACAAAAACTTTAACGTAAATTCTAAGTTGAAAAAGGGGCATAATTCTGTCAAAATGCTTGATAGAGTTACCTCCTCCTGTCTACAGGTTGGGGTCATGATGGTGAACAAGTGTGCAAAGTTTCAAAGCCATATGTCTATGGACTTTGAAAATATTTGAACTATTACAAAAACTTTAACGTAAATTCTAAGTCGAAAAAGGGGCATAATTCTGTCAAAATGCTTGATAGAGTTACCTCCTCCTGTCTACAGGTTGGGGTCATGATAGTGAACAAGTGTGCAAAGTTTCAAAGTCATATGTCAATGGACTTTGAAAATATTTGAACTATTACAAAAACTTTAACGTAAATTCTAAGTCGAAAAAGGGGCATAATTCTGTCAAAATGCTTGATAGAGTTACCTCCTCCTGTCTACAGGTTGGGGTCATGATGGTGAACAAGTGTGCAAAGTTTCAAAGCCATATGTCAATGGACTTTGAAAATATTTGAACTATTACAAAAACTTTAACATAAGTGGTTATGCCGACGCTCGGGTGACTGCAATAGCTCTACTTATTCTTATTGAATAGTCGAGCTAAAAATGGTCATTCATCTAAATGATAATAAATTCTAAAATATCCTTCACTTACATTTACTTCACGTTCTTTCGGGAAGAAAACATTTCTTTGGAACATTAACACTGGTTCATCTGAAATTGAATAATATTTCTTCTTTGAACCAATCATAAAGTGGATAGAAAGTGGTTTAAAATCAGTAATCTTAATAGTACCAGAGAAAGGGGCAATTTATTTCAATTTTGTATCCAAATGGATAATACATCTTATATAAAAGCTACAGAGTATGAAAATCTCTTTTTCTTGAATTGTATGTATTTTTTACAAATTCATATTGCTTTCTTCCTGTAATCAATTAGATTTATGTTGCTATACATAAAATCAATGCTTTTTTAAGCATTTTTTTAATATTAAATTTGCTTATAACAACTTAGCTTGGTTTACATGTATAACCAACTAAATTTGTGTAAAGAGCATGCCCTGCTCTAAATATGAATTAAATTCAATTATTTTATTTACATATACACATATTACCTATTTATCACCATACATTCAATGGCGGCGTTAACATACAACATGAGAAGATCATGAGCAATGATATATCGATATCATAATTATAACTAGAACTGCCACTATCTTGGCGTGAATACCCCCGCATACCACTTTGTCAGAATCAACAGTGGCCATTTAGAGTGCAAGGACAACCTCCCTGCCAAATCTGAGGTTACTAAGCCAGTGCATTGCTAAGTTATGTATTCTACATGCTTCAATTGTGAAAATGTCAAAATCAATACATTGCAGACAGGACATTCTTTAGCAATTGAGAAAAAAGCTCTTTTTTTGTCAAGGTCCCTGTGACCTTGAACTTTGACCCAGTGACCTCAACATCCATGCCAAATATGAAGACTGTGGGTCAAAGGAATCTTAAGTTAATGGGTGGACAAACTTTTTGAAGTCAAAGTCCCTATGACCTTGACCTTTGATCCAGTGACCTCAAAATCAAAAGGGGTCATCTACTAATCATGACTAACCTCCATTCCAAATATGAAGACTGTGGGTCATAGGAATCTTAAGTTATTGGGCGGACAAACTTTTTGAAGTCAAAGTCCCTGTGACCTTGACCTTTGACCTGGTGACCTCAAAATCAATAGGGGTCATCTACTTATCATGACTCACCTCCATGCCAAATATGACGACTGTAGGTCAAAGGAATCTTAAGTTATTGGGCGGACAAGCTTTTTGAAGTCAAGGCCCCTGTGACCTTGACCTTTGACCTGGTGACCTCAAAATCGATAGGGGTCATCTACTAATCATGACTCACCTCCATGCCAAATATGACGACTGTAGGTCAAAGGAATCTTAAGTTATTGGGCGGACAAGCTTTTTTGAAGTCAAGGCCCCTGTGACCTTGACCTTTGACCTGGTGACCTCAAAATCAATAGGGGTCATCTACTAATCATGACTAACCTCCATGCCAAATATGACGACTGTAGGTCAAAGGAATCTTAAGTTATTGGGCGGACAAGCTTTTTGAAGTCAAGGCCCCTGTGACCTTGACCTTTGACCTAGTGACCTCAAAATCAATAGGGGTCATCTACTAATCATGACTAACCTCCATGCCAAATATGATGACTGTAGGTCAAAGGAATCTTAAGTTATTGGGCGGACAAGCTTTTTGAAGTCAAGGCCCCTGTGACCTTGACCTTTGACCTAGTGACCTCAAAATCAATAGGGGTCATCTACTAATCATGACTAACCTCCATGCCAAATATGAAGACTAAGGGTCAAAGGAATCTTAAGTTATTGGGCGGACAAGGAAAAACCGACGGACGGCCGGACGGCCGGCCGGACGGACGGACAAGCTGATTCCAGTATTCCCCCCTTACAACTTTGTTGTGCGGGGGTATAATAATAAATATTAATACAATTATATCAAAATATATCCGACACAAATGTTATATAAAAAATTAACAACACTTTATTGATTTGATACACTGACCTTAATAATCAGCTTGAAAAATAATGATCCTGTATATTATCAATAAATAAATACTGTACTTGTGTAAAACTATAGTATTAAAGATATTATGATTTTGCCAATAAACAGGGTCTATTCTAGGATTCGAAAAATAGGGGGGATTTTTATCGAAAAGTCAGAATTTATCATATTTGTTGATCTTTTCCTTCTTTCTCTATGTAAAATTTCCCCCTGCCTCTGAAAAAATAGGAGTGAATTCTCAAAAATAGGGGTGAATCCCCCCATCCCCCCTCCTAGAATAAACACTGAATAAATTCAATGCCAAATAAGGATTTGATTTTTTTCTACAGCAGTTTAACCCTTTCCCCCATGAGCATATTGTGAAAAATGGCCATTTCCACTGAAAAGCCTCCTCTTACAAGTTCAAACTGCTATGAAACTATGAAAAATGCTTCAATACTAATCAAACTTGGCACAAATGTTGACTGGGCCATTACCTTTGTAACGACATGCTCAGTCTTAAATTTCCTGTTACCATGGCAACGAGGGGACATCTCAAAATTGCCAAAAATCACTTTTTTGCCTCGATTTTTTCCATCAAAATTTATTTCAAAGTGCTGCAACTTCTCAAGGGATTGAGATAGAGTCAAAAGCTTTTCAGCGTTGGTTACACGTTACCTTATGATCAACCTGGGGTCATTTTAAGCCTCTCACAAGTCCAAAATTTTCTTGGCGATGAGGGGGACTCTGCCCCCCTTCAAACCCCCCCCCCAAACAGAAGGGGGCACATCCCCCTTCTGGCAACCCCCTGATGTATTATTTGGATGGGGGACGGCGCCGAAATAATGGTCACTTTTTTTAACAACATTTCTCAAACGAAAAACAGTGTTTGGGGTCTAAATAGGACATTTTTTTCACTGTTTGAGGCCTCAAAAAGGGGGGGGGGGGGGCAAAAGGCCGTCGAAACACGCTTATATAAGGGAAAAGGTTAAGGAAATTCAGTATCAGTGTACTTAGTAATCAAACAGCTAAAAGTATTATTGGTCATCAGTATAAAATCTAGTCAAGACTGCTGGCCTTGCTCTTTACTGGTGTCAAAGAACTTAATAAATCAAATATACAAAAATTTACTACAATACTTTACAATAATTTCTTTAGGTAACAAGTGTGAAATAATCATATTTACCATCATGTATTTCTTCAGCTTTTGCGTCTGTGTATTTTGAGCAGAGTTCGTCCCACTGTTGTACCATAAAGAATGGTTTGTGTTTCTTCTTTAATCTCAACTCTAATATAAATTAAGCATCAATTTACATTACAAATATGATCAAATTTAAACTGTGTAACCTTTGTTACAATAAATTAATTTTCTTTTTCCTTATATAGAAGTCAATAGGTTCAACTGTTGGTGTATCATTTGTTGCTACTTATCAATTATTACATCTTGAGACAAAACTTGTAAGTGTAACTTTAATTTAGCTTTCTATTTTTTTATATCTGTTTAATATGTGCACTAATCTTGTCACTTTCTAGATAAAAATATTCAGATTTTCGCCAAATAAACAAACCAATATTTATCTACAATGTAGTAATGAAGAAACAATCCAATATTAACCTAATAATGGAGAAACAAGCAAATGGAGAAACAAGCCAATATTTACCTACAATGTGGTAATGGAGAAACAATCCAACATTTACCTAGTTATGGAGAAACAAGCCAATATTTACCTAGTTATGGAGAAACAAACCAACATTTACCTAGTTATGGAGAAACAAGCAAGAAACAGCCAACATTTACTAAGTTATAGAAAAAACAATCCAATATTTACCTAATAATGAAGAAACAAGCCAATATTTACCTAATAATGGAGAAACAAGCCAATATTTACCTAATAATGAAGAGAAAAACCAATATTTACCTAGTAATGGAGAAACAAGCCACAAGGCGAACACATCTTCACATTCTGCAGGTAAACCCTGATCCTGTAGTACAATATCGAACAGATCATCAGCCTCTGCATGATGACCTTCCTCTAACTGTACATGTATTCCTGATCTGTCCCGCATAAATATACATACATCCAACGAGGCTGCAACATAATAATTTCACTTTTAAAAGTAGTAGCAGAAATATCTCTAGTGATCATAATTTTGTTCCACATTTTCAAATAAGCTGAAATTGTGTGATTTATAATTTTTTGTTTCTTTCTTTTTATCATTTTTGAAGTAAAAACAGCATAAAAAACATTATGAAATTATGAGTCATTAGGTAAGCAAACAACTTTTATAGATTTACATTATTTCCATCATTAAGCTAAAAAAACATGATTTTTATCATATCCTTAAAGTTATATCTAGTAAAAAATATTTCAACATATTCTTAATTCCTGAAACTAAGAAATTAAATTTGTAAAAAGTATTTTTAACCTCTGCATTTTATAGCAAACACAGAAATTTCATCATGAGAAAAACAATTATTATCATGAGCCATTACAATGGAGCTAACTTTATTTCAAATCAAGAAACTAATACACATAAATCTATTCAATATGCTTAGATCAGGATGCTCATTAATATATGCACTTGTCAAATTTAACACCATTTTGCACTTGTCAAATTTAACACCATTATAACAAATTGTATATCCTCAGGTAGAAAAACTGTCAAAACTAAGGAGATAAGACCTTCCATATAAGACATGACATCATGGTCTTTTATAAGAAAGCAGTCTCTCCGTACAATTATGGTTTTTTGAAAAAAAACATGTATAAAGGGCTAAAGTGTGACCTTTAAAAACAGGCACTTCTGTTTTTCATTATAACCTTCTTTAAAATAATGCATGTATCTAATTTTACTAAAAGCAAACAAAATATAATGCAATAAAAACAAAAACAACATAAGTTCAAGATTGTTTCATTTTTAAGACAATACACTTTTCAACAATGTTTTAATTCTCATTTTAAGACCACAGTCCTGTTTATCAAATTTTTGTTTCATTTTCTTTACGTTTTTTTGTGACTTTAATAAAGAGGACACTGGTTTATTGGGGTGTCTGTACCATTATTGACCTTTTTCCTGTTTGACCTTTTCCTGTTAATAAAGGTCACATGAATATTTATTTAGAAGCAATACAGTTTAAAAACAGCAGTTGATATGACAGTCAATGCTAAATAGTGCTAATTTTGATGAAAACCTTGTCCTGTCCTTAATAGCAAAGCAAAATTTTGAAACAAGATATGTTTGTAAAACATGTATGCCCCCTATCTCAGCCAATTAGTCATGTGATAAGGGTTATTATGCATGACTTCTGACCCAGTGATCAAACAATTAATAAGGGTTATCAAGTATCTACTGGTCATGACCTTAACCTTTGACCCCTTGACCCAAAACTCAATTAGGGGTCATCTGCTGGTCACGACCAATCATCATACAAAGTTTGAAGTTCCTAGGCCTAAGCGTTTTTAGTTAATTGATCGGAAACCGTTTTTTTTTTTTTTTTACCTACAAGGTCAATGTGACCTTGACCTTTGACCCTTGACCAAAAATCAATAGGTCATCTGCTGGTCATGACCAATCACCATACCAAGTTTTGAAGTTCCTAAGGCCTAAGGGTTCTTTAGTTATTGATCGGAAACCGTTTTAACATACAAGGTCAATGTGACCTTGACCTTTGACCCCAAAATCAATAGGGGTCATCTGCTGGTCATGACCAATCACCATGCCAAGTTTGAAGTTCCTAGGCCAAAGCGTTTCTTTAGTTATTGATCAGAAACCGTTTTTACTTACAATGTCAATGTGACCTTGACTTTTGACCCCTTGATCCCAAAATCAATAGGGGTAATCTGCTGGTCATGACAAATCACCATACCAAGTTTGAAGTTCCTAGGCCTAAGCATTCTTAAGTTTTTGATCTGAAACCGTTTTTACTTACAAGGTCAATGTGACCTTGACCTTTGACCCCTTGACCCAAAAACTCAATAGGGGTCATCTGCTGGTCATGACCAATCATCATACAAAGTTTGAAGTTCCTAGGCCTAAGCGTTTTTTAGTTAATTGATCGGAAACCATTTTTACCTACAAGGTCAATGTGACCTTGACCTTTGACCCCTTGACCCCAAAATCAATAGGTCATCTGCTGGTCATGACCAATCACCATACCAAGTTTGAAGTTCCTAAGCCTAAGGGTTCTTAAGTTATTGATTGTAAAGCATTTTTACCTACAAGGTCAATGTGACCTTGCCCATTGACCCCTTAACCCCAATATCAATAGGGTCATCTGCTGGTCATGACCAATCACCATACCAAGTTTGAAGTCCCTTGGCCTAAGGGTTCTTTAGTTATTGATCGGAAAACCGTTTTAACCTAAGAGGTCAATGTGACCTTGACCTTTGACCCCTTGACCCAAAAATCAATAGGGGTCATCTACTGATCATGACCAATCACCATATCAAGTTTGAAGTTCCTAGGCCTAAGGGTTCTTTCGTTATTGATCGGAAACCGTTTTTACCTACAAGGTCAATGTGACCTTGACCTTTGACCCCTTAACCCCAAAATCAATAGGGGTCATCTGCTGGACATAACCAATCACCATACCAAGTTTGAAGTTCCTAGGCCTAAGGGTTCTTTTGTTATTGGTCAGAAACCGTTTTTACCCAAGAGGCCAATGTGACCTTGACCTTTGACCCCTTGACCCCAAAATCAATAGGGGTCATCTACTGATCATGACCAATCACCATACCAAGTTTGAAGTTCCTAGGCCTTAAGGTTCTTTAGTTATTGATCGGAAACCGTTTTTGCTTACAAGGTCAATGTGACCTTGACCTTTGACCCCTTGACCCCAAAATCAATAGGGTCATCTACTGATCATGACCAATCACCATACCAAGTTTGAAGTTCCTGGGCCTTAAGGTTCTTTAGTTATTGATCGGAAACCGTTTTTGCTTACAAGGTCAATGTGAGCTTGACCTTTGACCCCTTGACCCCAAAATCAATAGAGGTCATCTACTGGTCATGACCAATCACCATACCAAGTTTGAAGTTCCTAGGCCTAAGGGTTCTTTAGTTATCACTCGGAAACCATTTGGTCTACGGACCGACAAGTGCAAAGCAATATACCCCCTTTTCTTCGAAATGGGGGCATAATAATAGTAGTTCATATAATAAACTAGAGCTAGAGGAATTCAATTTGCAGTTGTTTAAATGCAGACAGTAGGGACACTGCTGAATTAGAAATGTTTTACCAAATTAAGTTAAAAGTTAAATCTTAAAGTAAGGGCAGTTGGTTTAATAACATTATGCTAAAAATATTTATATTATTTGTGCTTAAAGGCCCATGAAGTGTAAATAATATTCATATAATGTAATTATCTTTCAATTCAGATGAGATTGTACACTTTTTAAAAAGGTCATCTCGTAACACAAGATAAAAGTCTTAAACTTTTTTTCCAAAAAACACTGACCAACATATAACTTTCAAAAAAGTATGCAAAGAACAAAGCAATTTCACAAAATGCATGTTAGTAAAAAAAACAACATATTATAAATCATATCACTTTATATAATGATATATAAGATTCACAACATTGTTAGTTGAAAATTCAAACACACACTATTAGAAAAATAATACAAAATGTATGTAAGCAACAAAAATGTTTTCAGTATTTGATCCATTTCCCATGTGAAAGGTTTTGTACAGGAGTTTGTTTGGGTATAGAATGTAGTTAAATGGTTTGGATAGGGTTTATATTTGCAACC
>NW_026858517.1:0-31538 GCF_026571515.1 Ruditapes philippinarum | reverse complement strand
TTTGCCACTCGGGAAATCTTTTCTAAACCCTGTTTTCGTCGGAGAAAGGACCCCCTTTCCCAAGCATCTTTTTTAAAAATATTTGCGGGATCAAAACCCCCTCGAGTTGTCACGACGGGTAAACCAAACATCGGTGCTTGGGATGACTTGACCTTTACCTGTCTGGAGCAGGGAAACACTTGGGCCTCAGTGCTTTTGGTTTTGATATCGACAGGGACAATGAAATCATGTGAGGAAGGTATTGAAATAGCATACGGAAGGTCAGTGGTTCTACTTCGGAACCCGCTACTGACTTAATTAATGCGCATAGGTGCATTTGAGTGATGTCTTTCATAAGAAACGACCTTTTAATTGTCCGTGTGACTTGAAACTCAAACAAAAAAAGCAACCAAAGTGTCCCATCAAAAATAGTGCACTTGCTATTTAGTGTACGATGCTATGTACAAGATGTATATCTTTAGAAAAGAAAAAAAAGCAGGTTTACATTTTAAAATTTATTTTGATGAGCTATTTTCATTAGATTATTAAGGAAACATATGTTTTACAAATAATGTAATGTATTAACAACACTATATAACCCAATTCCAGACTCGAGGCTTTTGTTGATTGTTCAATTGATCGTCAATCGGGTTTTTTGGGTTGCATTTTTGTGCTCAAAATAAATACATTTGTACAGTGAATATGAATGATAAATACGATTGGTTGATGAATTTTATGTTGAACACATACAAGGTTGATATCATTGTAGTAATGTAAAGAAATAATTATGAAATGTGGTATTATCTTGATAAGCAAGTACGGGCAAGCAAAACGCACAGGGATATTGAAAATCTAGTTTCGCGGGAGTTGCCAGGACGTCTGCGTTTCCATCTCTAACTTCGGACACACTTTACAAGTCAACTAATTAGTAATTACTGCCGTCAAGCAATAAAAATATCTATATTTAGAAAGATGACTAAGTGACAGTCTAACCCGTGACACAAACTTCGTGCTGATTCGGTTACTTTTTTGAAACGGCTGACCGACTAGATGTTGTCAGCGTCTGACATAAGTCTAAGATGAAGAGAGATTTCTATAAACGTTAAAATTTGGCCAAACGAATCTGCTGTTTTTTACTAAGGACAAAATATCCAGATTTTCTAAAATGTCAACAAAATGTCTTACAAACTCCAATAATTTTGGAACGTTTGAACAGTTGTATTTACAGTGTTAGACAAATTTTATCAGTGATTGATAACAATCAAGAAATATATCAACCTCATATAAAAACATTGTCAAAAGTTTCTTGTCGTAGTGTCCAGTCTATCGGATGCTGTCCCTTCATTACTAAGGCAAAATTGCTCTGTGAAAAACAGCAACTGTTGTGAAAGTCTCCCTGTTTGTCTGAAGGGTGGTCCGTTTTTATGACCGTGTGCTTGTTGTCGTCAATGAGCCCTTCTTTTCTTTTTCCCGCGTTTCCCCATAACAAGAATACCACGTGACTAAGATTGTCGCTTACGCCCTTGATAACATTATCGGTAAATGTCTGCCAGCCAATATTATCGTGGGATTTTGGCATCGAAGCTCTGGAAAAGAAAAATATAAAAAGATTATATTACTTGTTTTTCCTTATTCTTTTGATTTCGGTTTCGTTTTTTTAAAGAACCTAGAACTGCATTTGTTTTTATCTAGGAAATCCTATGATCCCGTGTCTCAAGATATGGGTACCGGTTATACTCTTGCTCATTTCTGAATAGAAAAAAGTGAAGAATAGTGGGACCCGAGTATATCCATCCACATTCGACGAGGACACAACACCAAGGTTTTCAAACTTCAAATCTCATTAACAATGGCAGGCATTCACTTCACTGGAGTCACGACTTAAGCACATTGGCACCGTAAGCTACCTGGCTAGCTTTCTCTCATAAAAGAATCCGGAACGAGATTCCACAGCGGTCGGACGGGTGGAATTTTGATAATGTTTGTAAAAGTAAAAAATTGCGTAGTGAACAAAGGAAGTAATTAATACATTGCAAAGAGCACTTATACAATCCATGTAAAATACTAAAAAAAGAGAGGTCAAAATATACAAAAGTAGCTCTTACTGCGTTAGTAACGCAATAGAAAATATGGCGATAAATACTGCAAAATCAGTCATTAATCTCACATAACGTGTAAATTATTACTTGAACTTCGAATCATTTTACTTTTCTTCAAATCTTCGTTCACTTTTTTCAAGTTTGATTTTCGTGAGACAATGTGGCGTCTCTAGAGGCATGCGGCTTTAAGAGTATAGTATTGTTTTCTACTTGCCTAACGGTAAGTTTTTCATTGAGGAGAAGAACGCCCTCTTGTGCCCACTTCTCCAAACAGCCATGTGTGGGTATTAGAAAGCCAATATCGTGCTCCAATTCCTTATAAATGTTTTGCAAAGTGCGTGGTATAGTGGACATTTCAAATGGCACCGAAAAGGCCAAGCCATTCGCCTTTGGAACAGTTTGTGAATAATCAGAAATCTGAAAAAATAGAACATGATGATAACATTTCTAGAGATTAATTTGAAAAAGGTTAGCTTTGTTAAAGGCACATTATGCCAAAGAAACACATGATTACATTTCGAGGGGGTATTATGAAAAAAGGTTCGCTTTGTTAAAGGCACATTATGCCAAAATAAAAAAACATGGTAACATTTTGAGTGGTAAATTTGAAAAAAAAAAGTTCGTTCTGTTAAAGGCACATTATGCCTCAGAAACAAATAAATATTTCCTTCTGTAAGTAGGGCAAATATGAGTTTTATAACGTTTAGTTAATGGTTTGAGAGCATGTTGGACGCATATCATATTGAAAAAATAGCGCTGAATGTGAAACTGTTCTTCATAAAAGTAGGGGTGTGGATCGTCAGATAAGTGACGATCCGATCCGAACCAAGATTCAGCACTTACGATTCACAAATCGAACCACAAATCTTTTGTTATCAAGACACCCATAAAAACATGTACAAAAGTTATAAAAAACATGTTCATTTAAGAAAACAGCAACAATACTATACATTTAACATATAAAATATAAACTTTGTTTATGTATTTATTCTTTGGATGGGTATTTTTTGTTTTGTTTTTGAAACCAATTACTACCTAGCTCAGCATCATGGTACATGGTCTTTAACCGGCAAATTGTATTTAGGTAAACTTCAAATAATTTATACTCAAATCGTATTTTCTCGATTTGAAGAGTGTGAGAAACAGTGAATGTATATAAAAAAATTAGATCGCGATCCACGATCTCTGGGCTTACGAATATTCAAACTCGATTTTTCACTTTGATTCGTGATTATCCGAGTACTCGGATACTCGCCCCAGCCCTACATAAAAGTAGCAAAATGTATACAAAGTAGTATTTTGATTTCCATACAAAATCCTAAATCACAGTACATTTTTTTTTGTAACTGTTCTAATGGTCAAAAAGCAACAGAAGTAAAAGGTGGCTCAGATAACTGGTCAATGATTAATAGCTTGGAAATATCAAAAATAAAAAGCTTTTGAAAACATGAAAACATTTCTGAGGCATAGTGGGCCTTTAAAGATGTATAAATATGCAAACAATGCTCAGCACACGTGTTTTTATTCTAAAAAAAAGCCTTATGTCCAATAAGTGGTGAAAATCTAATTACAAAGGTACAGATTGACTAACGATGTTAAATTTTCACGAATTACTACTTCACTTCTGTACAACATGTACGAAATTATTTATTTAATACCGCAAAAATTTTCAATTAGCGAAAATAATGCATTGCAAATTTTCGGATTTTACAGTGCAAATACTAAATATACTTACAGGGGTTGCGTCGGTGTAGGGCTCGTTTCCTAGCATAACTATCCGTACCTGAAAAAATATCAACAATGACAGAATAAAACATTAATTCTTAAAGCAGCATGCAAACAGATTCATGCTAAATTTCGTGAAAATTTATTTGCAACTAAAATATTGGGAAGTTAACAAAGGAGTGATTTACACATTGCAAAGGACACTTACAATCCATTTTAATGAGCAAATATAAGTCAAAGAATGCGTAAATAACCTTTATTGGGTTAGTCACGCAGTAAATATGCTGAAAAAAGTTAATTGCTCATAACACGTTAATTATAACCCGAATCTTGAATCTTTACACTTTTCTCAAATTCATTTTTCTTGAAATATTTCCCCTTATCTGGCAGCTACAGTTTTAAGTCTAATTGTATGGGTTTTTTTTTTGAAGATTTCAATGTAGGGTTCCACTCAAAGAAATTAGCTATAATGATCTTTGTTTTAAAAAAGTTATCTATATAATGGCAAACGATATAACCCCATTCGAGATCTAGCTATTGATGCGGAATGGGGATCTGACGTAAAATATGTAATTTATAATTATATTTACAAAACTTCAAGACAATATTTACCAGAAACAAAAACATACCTCGTAGAATGGGGTAAGGTTGAGTGCCTGAAATATTCTGGTTTTGTCTGGATAAATCAGTTCACCGGAATCGTATTCATCCGCTAATTTTTCTTCAAGTTCCGTGAAATAAGGCTGCCGGAATTCTTCTTCTAACACCCGTTGCCAGGCTGGGTCTCTTATTCCTTCCTTTAACATGTCTGTAAACAAACGGAATATTTACTATATATTATAATGCTTTTTAAAATCATCTATTATTTGTGAATAAGAAAAGAAATAGAAATAAAAAAAAACGCCAAATATTCCATTTTTATATAAGAAGAACATAATGAGCCGCGTCACGACAAAACAAACATAATGGGTTTGCGACCAGCATGGATCCAGACAAGCCTGGGCATCCTCGCAGTCTGATCAGGATCCATGCTGCATGTTCGCTATCAGTTTCTCTACTTGTTAAAGAGTTTGTAAGCGAACATTATTGATCTTGATCAGACTGTGCGGATGCACTGGCTGGTCTGGATCCATGCTGGTCGCAAACCCATTATGTTGGTTTTGTCGTGACACGGCTCATTTGTAGATGCGGTGACCACTGCAGGAAAAAGAAATAAAAGATTCTAAAAAATATTTCTTTTTTATTAGGTTTTACTATTTAAACTAATCAAATGATTTAATTCAGATTTTTTTGAACTTTAAAAAAAAATACATGATTCAAAGATTGTTTTCAATATTTTGATTATCAAATAAATATTAATAACAACAAGTTCTGGTTACTTACGTGAACTTTGTATCAGTCAAGCTGCCTAAAGAATATAAGAATTCCAACTTGCCCAAGATTTTTAAAAGGAAATGAAGTGCTTCAGCGAATCTAAGGCCCGTGTAAACAAATTGTTTGTTGGCATTCATTTGTATCCTCTAAAGTTAAATTTAGTCACATACAATTACATTAACGGAGCAGGTGCGCATGCGCATTAAGTTGCCCGTGGTTGTCGTTTTCTCAATAAGATTAAAAAACATATACTTTGTATATAATTGGATAATAAAAAAAACAGACAAAAAACATCAACTGAGGAAAGTAGTGCAAAATGTGCACTTATGTGTCATGTCATAGTAAAAGTATTCACTAAAATTTACCAAATGCAATAGAGCAAAAGAAGTAAAAGGTAATTCATCTATAAAGCAAATCTGTATTATTTAGAAACTGTAACAAGACAAAAGTTTTTGAGAAATAAAAAATAAATTCTGAGGCATTATGGGGTATGGGGCTTTAATACTGAAGCAAACTAAATGCCAAAAAAACCAACAAAAAAAACAACAAAAAAACAACAAAAAAAACAACAACAAACTAGTTATATAAGTAAAATTTAAAAATAAACTTATATGACAAATAACAAACGAAAATTTTAAGCTTGTCCTATTATTTACTACTCGGGTGTACTTGTTACATCAATGTGTCAATAACTGTTTTGTCCTTATAAGGGTTCGTATATTATATCGTTTTTTGTGTATCAACTTTCAAGATGTTATCAAATTATCAACTAAAATAACTATAGAAACAAAAGCAACATATCTGTGTCACATACTTTTAAGTTTTTTGAAAGAAAAATCAATGTCACTGGGTTACCGTGTGAAATAGATGATACGTTACTGATATGCGCGTGACCGGAGTCCTCGTGCCCTTAGTCCTCGTGACCTGATGAAGTTTTGTTTTTAGTTTTGTAAACGCTTGGCTTGCCATCGGAATAAACCGAATTTAGTAAAACCATTTATTTTAGGTCTTTTTTAAATCGCAATATCATTAAAATTATCATATTAGCTCTAAGTGCACATTTTCCTGTATTGTACATATATATACCTATCTCATATCATCATTACGGATACACAGGACTAGGATGCAATAATATGAGGTTATTATATATACATGCTGAGTACAATACTGAACTCTATTGGACCAGTACACAGCTATTAAAACTACATGTATATTGGAAGAGGTGTTAGCCAAGTCTGATATAGGTTTTGCAGCTGTGTCCAATAGAATTTGTTTTGTTCTAAACCATGTTTATAATGACCTATTTATTTCACATCATCATTTTTTTAACATTTTGACAGAACTTTGTTTCTTTTGATATGCAATTTGAACTCTCGTACGATTAAAACGAGGCTAGATGGAGTGCCATATGGATTTGATATGAGCCCTTTGGACTCTGAAAATTAAAACGCGGCTATAAGGAGTGTGATATAGATCTGATATGGACTTTTTGGACTCTGAATATGTAGACGAGGCTTAATTTATAAGATTGAATCCAATTAAGAATTCTTTTGGAAAATATGAATAACAAATTCTGAAAATGCATTGGTTACATTTTAAATAATAATATCCCATACTAAGTACAAATTCATTTCTATTAAAAGAAAACCCGGGTGTGGTTTCTATACACTTCCCAGAAAAATATTTACTTTACTGACACTCGTGGTGTGACCAAGACTATCATAATGGTACCCCTCTCCTTCCCTCTATTACTGCCCAAAATATACAGCCCTATCATGTTTAGACAAAAACATCAATGTATTTTATAGACATTTTTTACAATGCGTTTTTTTTCCATAGTAACGGATGTTGCTTTCTATCTAAATAATATCTATCGGATTTTACCTCTAACGTAAATTAATAAAAAGAGTGGCGCAGTTTTTTAGTTGTTTTAAAAATATTTTAGGTAAATTCATATTTTATCCTTACCACTTTCCAGTCAATCACCATTGTAACAGGCAATTATCTGGAATACATAGTCAGTTCAGCTCGACATTAAAACATGAACATAATGTAACTTTAATTTCGGCATGCAATGTTTACATGGTGCAGAAATATAGCTTCCCCCCCCCGCAGTTAAGAAATGAAATATATTTATATCGAGCAACAAATTTTGTTCACCCATGCCAGTAGATTAGCTGTTCTACTGATGTACCCCTACATCCATGTTACACCCATGTAACATCCATGTTACACCCATGTAACTACCATGTAACACCCATGTTACACCCGTGAAACACACGTAGTTATTAAAGAAAAAAATTCAAGATGTTTTCTTTTTTCATCGACATGTAGTATGTTTGGAATATGTTTGGTACTTAAGAAGTATTGGCAGTTTTCCAATGAGAATTCAGCAGAAATAATCGTTTTAGCAGAGACTTATATTACTTATATTTAAATTTAGCTCTGTGGTTCATTCATGCAGTTTACATCTACTAGTTGCTTCACCTTCGCAAGGAACTGATAATCAATTACATGCAAGAGTATATAAGGTGTCGGTGTGATTTTAAAACGTACCCCCCCCCCCCCCTCTCCAATAAAATCCTCTCCAATACAATTTAATGTATCGGCATGAACAGTGCATAAAAGGCCGCTATTCCATTTATACGTGATCAGTGGTCCGCGTCAGTGATCCGTGTCTGGGCATGTCCGTGGGTATTATTCCATAGGTACGTTATTTTCTATATACTTTTAATTGAAGTATAGCGAACAGAGGATAATTATTTGTAGAATATGATATAATTTCATTCTAATACCAAAAACAGTTGTAACATCAAAGAATTAGGTAACAAACATTGAATATCAGTAAGGTTTTCAAATAACATCTCTTTAGCAACCATTGACCAGATGGTTTTTTTTTAATCTGTCATTGCTGCATCATAAACTTATATGTTCTCCTACACTATTTTGGTGACTTCTTTAGTATTTTCTTTCGAAATCGAGAAAGTATTTAATTTCGTTCGAGGCATTTTGTAGGGATGAGACATGTCAGTGACTGTCCGCGTCCGTAAAAAATCGCTCATCCTGCGAAACGTCGCGGATGCCGTCGCGGAAGCGGATGGTAAACGGACAAAAGGAATAGATTCAACGTATTCTTTGGTTAGCGAATCGGTAACGGATGCGGATGACGGACGCGGACCACTGATCACGTATAAATGGAATAGCGGCCTAACGCGTCGGACTAATAATCTGATCGCAAGCCGTGTGGGTGTGTGGGTTTCAAACCCCGTCAGGGGAAAGCCTTTGTTTGCTTTAGAACCTTTATACTCATTGCTCAATACAGGTTTGTTCCAGAAACTGATTCGAAAGTTTGTCTATAAGCTTATAGATCTAGCTTCTTAAAAAACCGAGCTTAAATAATTTCTGTAATCAATGCAATTTAACATTAGATTAATTGGATTAACCACCAACCAGTTTTATAAGTGCGGTAAGGTAAACCAGATACATAGATAACTGTTATCTACATCTCTGGGAAAACAAATTTAAAGTTTCGCCTAATATGGAAGAATTTATATATTTTCGGTTATGTCGCCTAATATGGAAGAATTTATATATTTTCGGTTATGTAGACATAGATTTGTATCTTTATGAATATGGTATTTTCCCCAAACAAACCGTATTGGGTGACACTTAAGGCGGAACATAAACAACGGGTGAGACTAAAATAGAACAAGGTATTGTAATAAGTATTACAAAAACTGGTATGCCTGAGACAAAAGATTAATTAACACAAAGTTCACATCCACGAGAATATAACTAAATCTCCTTAAGACGATCATGGTGATATTTTAAAGAAAACACGCTAGTGTCACGTATTCATGGCTGAGGATGGTGTACGTTTCAATGCCGCTCATCACGTTCAACATTTGTGATGTAAAAGATATTTGTAATTTTGTATAGACAATGAAGATTTAAAAGTGCACTTCTTTTTTCCAGTACGTCTGTCCTTAACGATGTGTTTTATATTTTGAGAGAAGGTCAATATGGGCCATATGGGCAATGGATTGAAATTCTGTGATCTTAAGTTCGATATTCAATTCTTCACTAGACCGTCCGGGTTAGCTCAATAGTCAGAAAGTTCAGTTCTACGGTCATTTGTACTGTGCCTCTGCTCTGGCATGTACAAAAGTTATCAGCCTTGACAACCTGTCCACGAACAATGCGGTGGCTGACCTGTGCTCTGACTTACTGCCGAAATCCGCAGTGAACACTACCAAAACCACCATTAGCTGGGTAGCTTCTTCACACAAGAGAATCAAAAGTGGCGAGATATGAAATGTCGGCTTAATTATAATTACCAAAGACAATAATATTCCATTTACATACGTAGATCTGTTTTATGCATTAATAAAGTATTATGATAATACCAATACACATGTTCATTTAGATATAGAAATAAATTAGTTTAAATATTATATGACGTTATTTATCGGGAAATAGTTTGTGAATTAATAAACTTTAACGCTTTATAAGTATATGAACTAATTAACAAGAGGGACATGATGGCCATGAGTCGCTCACCAGAAACAACTGCTTTTCAGTGTTGGAAATTATCCATTGTCAATATTTTCATATATGAACTTGAGCAAAGAATATCTTTAAACAATAATTTGAAGAAATGCCATGAATTAGGACATTTAAGCTTTAGCATAAACGGGGCAAATTAAATTAATACAAAATTTGGTGATCATCCATCAATTAGTTCTGTAGGAGACCGATAAAGGTTTTCCTATTTTTAGCTTTAGCGGCCCCTTAAAGGAGCCAATCAAATTTATATGAGCAAACTTGATTATGGATTACCCAAAAATGCTGCAGACAAAAATTGGTGATCATCCATCAATTACTTATGTAAAAATGATGTTCAAAGGTTTTTTTTCTATTTTTCGCTTAAATGGCGCCTAAAAAAGGGCTTATCAAATTAATATGAGCAAATTTGATATAAGACTACCCAAGAATGCTACTGACAACATTTGATGATCATCCATCAATTAGTTCTGTAAGAGGAGATGTTTAAATGTATTTCTATTTTTAGCTTTAGCAGCCCTTAAAAGAGGCCAATCAAATTAATATTAGCACACTTGATAAAATACTACCTAAGAATGCTACAGACAAAGTTTGGTGATCATCCATCGATAAGTTCTGTAGAAGCAGACGTTTAAAGGTTTTTTTCTATTTTTAACTTTAGGGTCACCTAAAAGGGGCCAATCAAATTAATATGAGCAAACTTAATAAAAGACTTCCCAAAACCCCAAAAATGCTACAGACAAAGTTTGGTAAGCATCTATCAATTATTTCTGCAGAAAAAGATGTCTAAAGGGTTTTCTATTTTTAGCTCTAGAGACCCCTAAACGGGGCCAATCAAATTAATATGAGCAAATTTGATAAAAGACTACCTAAGAATGCTACAAACAAAGTTTGGTGATCATCCATCAATTAGTTCTGTAGAAATAGACGTTTAAAGTTATTTTTCTTTTTTAAGCGTTAGTGGTCCCTAAAAGGGTCCAATCAAAATAATATGGGCAAACTTGATAAAAGACTTCCTTCCCAAAAATGCTACAGACAAAGGTTGATGATCATCCATCAATGAGTTCTGTACAGAAAGATTTTAAAAGTTTTTTTTTCTATTTTTAGCTCTAGAGACCCCTAAAAGGGGCCAATCAAATTAATATGAGCAAACTTGATAAAAGACTACTTAAGAATGCTACAGACAAAGTTTGGTGATCATCCATCCATTAGTTCTGTAGAAACTGACGTTTAAAGGTATTTCTATTTTTTGGTTTAGCTACCCCTAAAAGGGGCCAATCAAATTAATATATGCAAATTTGATAAAAGACTAATAAAGAATGCTTCAGACAAAGTTTTGTGATCATCCATCCATTAGTTCTGTAGAAGAAGATGTCTAAAAGTTTTTTTTCTATTTTTAGCCCTAGAGACCCCTAAAAGGATGATCATCTATCAATTAGTTCTGTAGTAGAAGATGTTTAAAGGTTTCCCTAATTTTCTTTTAGCTCTGTTGACCCCTAAAAGGGGCCAATTGTTACGGCATAAGCAAATTTAAGTGTGACTGTCACAAAGATGCTACATACCAAATATGAAGTAAATCTGCCCAGCAGTTTCAGAGAAGAAGACGATTGTTGACGTATGACGACGGAGCATCCCCCTTTGATACTAATAGCTAATCCTGAACCTTCGGTTCTGGTGAGCTAACAAGCAAGAAATCTGTCCATAGGGCAATGAGCCCCCGCCCCCTCCCCCGCCCAAACGTGTTTGCTTTTCACAACAGTCATCGGGCATAGTTACATACACATACTTAACGCATATTTTCATGAAGGTTAAGAGTTATATTAATATATAATAAGTAATATGTATAAATAGTATAAATAAAAAATAGCAAACCTATGACTGAGGAAACTTTTGTTACAATGTATTGATTAGGAAAGGATTTCCCATAAAAACACAATGACCTTGACCTTATGAACTCAAAATGTAAAGGAGCTCAAGCTGTATATAGGAGCTATCTACTATGTGCAATATCCCAACCACTTTAACAAACTCTGGCTACTAGTATTTCTTTTTTCAAATAATTGATGACCAAACAAGAATTTTTCATCAAGTGTCACTCTGATCTTGACCTTTATTTAACCTAGTGACCTTAACTGGCCATGGGTCATAGTTCCTACCATTTTACTTAAGACACGGAGTATTAGTTCTTAAGTTGTTAATCAGGCAAGGATTTTACACTGTGTCACTGTTGTGACCTTGACCTTAAACCTCAAAATCAAAAGGGGTCATCTACTAGTCATGAGCAATGACCCTACCTTATTACATAAGCCAAAACTTATTTTTTCTCTAGTCATTGTTTTTCATTAAATTGTCATGGTGATATTGATTTTTAACCTTATGACCTCAAATCGAAAGGGGTAATCCACTGGTCATTGGAACTGACCCTACGATGTACCAAGGTACAAAATCCTAGGCTTATTCCTTCTCAAGATTTTGAAGATGTAAAAACTGACCAGCCAATTATAGTATGCTCCCAACTTTTCAGCTGCGGACATAAAAATGAAAGAATTTATGATACCTACAAAAAGTAACAAATTCATTAATATTATATTTTCAGTCACCATATAGATATTTACTTAGAGACAGTTACATGTAGTCGTTGGCCATGCATCGTTACTTCCCTTTGCTTATATACGATAAACCAAACTAAGAAGTTGGCAATTTAGAAAACATCTTTGAATTACTTTTCTTACCTATATATACCATAAATTAATCTTCTTATATGTTTTAGAAAAGAAAATAATCAGTGTAACACTTTTAACCATTTGTAACACTATTCTAGTTATAAAATGTGAATACAGAATTTTGTCATCTAATATGGGATGTACAGTGTGTAATTGAAAAGAAATACATGCATGTAATAAACTAATATTTATTCAAATCAATTTTGAACTAAAGGCGATTCCATTGCACAGGAGTTAGTCCTTGTGTTTTTAACCAATTATTACAAACAGAAAAACAATAACTATCTTGAAACATGTCCTGATGTTGTCCACGAGACGCTGGATGCGTGGTTTCAATGATTTTATGTTGTTCTAACGGTTTAATGCATTTCTTTTTCTTTTTTGCAAAATCTCCCATCAGTATGAACACGACATGTTTATGGTACTCGCTCACTTTTCTGATAATCTCGTCCGTAAAATGCTGCCATCCAATTTTAGCATGAGATTCGGGATCACCAGCCCTGGAAGACAAAGACAAATAGTTTAGTTTAGTTTAAGCATATTTATTTAAGCTTGACTTTAAAATAAGTTATATTATTCACTTTCGAGTCCTCTTCCTGGAACCAACCTGTGTCATATGAAGAAACATGGTCATGACCTTGGTAGGGCTCAAAACCATAATCCCTGGTTTGAGAGGCAGACACCTTAACCACTAGGCCGCTGCTAAATGATGGTACAGTAAATAAACTAAAAGGTGTAAAACTAATACACTGTAGTTTTTAGACATTATGGGACTGAAAATATTTTTCCAGATAAATGTATCATTTGATGTAGGTTTAGACCACTAAACTTTGTGCAAAATTTCAGCATTTAAGCATGCTCATATATTCTCAGTACTTACAAGGATAACAACAGCTTTGATCAAGGGGAAAAATTCAGTAAAAATTAATCCTAGAGTTATGGTTCTACCGCAGGTAACCCTGCTATTATGACACATGCATAAAGCTTCAGTTGAATAAATAACGGCTTGAATTCCTATTCTATAATATAAAACTTAAAGGTAAAAATTTAAAAGAAGAGCACATATTTTTCTCAATTATTAAATTCTAGGTCAGTCTGATTTTGTAATAGTCACATGGTGAGGTTAAGCTTCACAGAGGGAAGCAGACCTCAGGTGCACCTCTGTGCATTATCTCAGAAACAAACAAGTAGCAAGTTGAAATATACATGTATAAAGATAAGAAATGAATCTCACTCCACAGTAAGTGAAGAATTCAACAACAACACTCCCTGTTGGGCCCAACTCACGAGGCAGCCATGGTTAGGTATCCACACTCCCTTATCAGCCAAATTCACGAGGTTGCCATCAGATATCACAAATTCAGGAATATCCGGGTCATTGTATAACATCTTATATATGTTCTGCAAAGAGCATGGGACTGGTATGCCAATTGGTACGGAAAATGCTAAACCCATGGCCTGAAACGTGAATATACAGATATTGTTTAAGAAATTGTCCCACTACATTACAACTTCTCTACAATGACTTCTTTCAACAGAAGAACTAACCGAACCATCTAATAATATAGTTTCCACTTCTAAAACGGACTCCTTGTCATAAAATTGTCTTAAAATCAGGGGCATAGCTTGGTCAAATTTTATGAAAAAGCCAATTTCTAAGTGTACATCCAGGCACACCACCACTTTATTGAAGCAAATAAAATTCTAAAGAAAGTGTCATTATGTATATCATTTCAGGCACGAAATTTTTTAATAAGGTTCAATCATTAACCATCTGTTTACAGCTTAGATTTATCTACCTACATGTATTATAAAGTGCACAACCTTACACAGCCAAATAAATGTATAATGCAATTATGTGTAAAAGATCATTGCATAAAAATTGCCCCCACCTGACCGTAGCCATGATAAGGATCCAGTCCAAGAATCACCACTTTGACCTGAAAAATGTACATGTTAATCACATGATACATAAAGTTCATATAATTATCAAATTATATTCATATTCTTAGGTTCAAACCATAGAGCAGTTCGCCTCAAAATAAAAATCATTTTCCTGAATATTATTTTACCAGCCTTGTTGGAGATGAAGATTTTATCATAAGCCAATGAAAACAAACATAGAATAGGTTGTCCTTTTTTTTTAAGTTTGTAGTAAACATCATATTTTTAGTTCATTTCATTTCATCAATTGGGACTTAAATATGAGTTTTTATTAGCAAACATTCTTTAAAACAATATTCACTATAGTGTTACTTAATTTTATATTAAATGAAGACAGCAAAACTATTTGCTCCTTATTTATAACCAGAAATTTGCTAAATCAGTATGCACTATAAGTTAAGTTTACTGAACTAAATAATGGCATGATAAGTACAACAACTAATATATATGCTGGAACGGAGGTGGGACTTAACAAGATTTAAAATAATAGTAAATTAGTAATACCTTTTTCAAAGGTGTAAGGTTAAGAGCATTGAATACAAGTTCCGGGGGTGGAAATATCTTTTTGATTTGGCCATTGTTTTTCTGTAATCTTTCTTCTAAAGATCTAAAATACGGCTGCTCAAACTGTGGTGCCAGCTCCTTTCTCCATAAATCGTCATTTAGAAATCCCATCAAATGAAGCTCCCCTGTAGGTGGTAGATTCCATTCCATTTTAAGTGGCCTTTATGTTCTTTTGTGGTACTTATTTACTTTTACTGAAGTCTTAGTTCCTGCTTTTACTTTATCTAAAGTATTGTGTCAACCTATATTAAAAAACAAGAACGTGTTTGTTAAACCTAAATGCCCTGGCTCAGAAAAGTTTTCCCGTTTACTCAGATATGGACAGAAAATTGCCCCAAGAAAGGTAAACACAGTTTACTAGACAAACACTTGACAGAGTCATGGCGTTTTGTAATTGTGAAAAATATATTTTGCCAAGTCATTTCTATGACTTGTGATGAAGTTGAAAAATATTCGCCTTACCAATAATACTGTATCAAATATATATAAATGCAAGACCTTGACCATGAACCCAGTGACCCCAAGCTCCATTAAAGCTAAAAGGACCAAATAAGGACTATGTTCCTTGTAAATATGAGACATTGGTATTAAATGTAAAGGCTGTATAAAAAATGGAAAAGCGTACGTAAAAAATCTTTCAGTCAGCACAAGAAACCTTGACATTGTGACTCCTAACTGGACCATCCAAGGTATGTTCCTTCCAAATATGTAAAATATCAGTCTATAAATATAGGCGGTATAAGCAAATATCTAGAAATCTATTTTAGCACCCTCGATCTTGACCCACTGACCCCTGTCAAAATCCAAAGGAAGAAGATCATGCGAGACAATTATATTCATACCAAATATGAAAAAAATCTGCCCATAAATAAAGGCTTTATGGGTAAACTTGTAAAAAATTATTTTAGCACAGGAGACTTAGATCCAACTGACCCAAAACTCAATGCAAAGAAACAAGACCACGGAAGTTATTTTTCTGCCAAATATGAAATACATCTGTCAACATGCTGTTTGAACAAATGTGTAAAAATATATTTTAAGCCCATCTCACACAGGACACACGGCTTACACGGTTGGCCACCCGTGTAAACCGTACATACAACCGAACTAACCGTAGCATTATCCGAGTTACACACGGGCCATTCGAGTGTATCCGTGTAAGCCGTGTATGATTTTTAAAATTTTTAAAAAACTGGTACGGATGCCATGTCCGTGTATGACCGTATTTATAAGCGACCGTACAAGACCGTAAGAGACCGTGTGAGACCGTATGAGACCGTATGAGACCGTATATACAGCCGTATGTGAAGTTCACTCCACGAGTGAGCCCAACCGTATCAAGGTCGTATATAAATCGTACTAAATCGTTCGAGACCGTCCCAAAGTCCTACATCCAACACCCGATTAACACCCGAATGTCACAAGATCACGGTACGATTCAAACGAGTGCACACACGGTTTCATACGATCGCCATACGACCAATACGGTTCATATACGAAACATACATGGCCGACACAGTAAAGTACGGGTATACAGGGTCTCACACGGTCTCGTACGATCTAACACGGCCTCTACGTCAGCAAGAACGGTACAAAAAACACAACTACCTGCTGCCACCCTACCAAGAGTGCTTGCTGCATCACACTAGAATGTATCCAAAGAAGAAGTTTTGTACGCATAGATGGAATACAAGAAGAGCCATCCAGGCCCACCGACCACTCCAACTTATTGACCCTGATAAGCTGAAGGACAAACCGGCAATAACCGTGTCTCCCAGGGATTCAGACTCCAATGCCAGCTCGGTGGACCTTCCAGCAACCGCTGCACAACAGAAAAAAAACACATTCGTTTTACATTGCTTCACCTTTTTATTCATTTATTGATGTTAATATTAGTTATAAAGATTGTTGACAGGTTATATGGCCTTATATAAACGGCTGTTTGTAAATATAACCCGAGCCGCTAGGCGAGGGTTATATTGCAAACAGCCGTTTATATATATAAGGCCATATAACCTGTCAACAATCTTTATAACGAATTTATAATACAGCAAGCATCATTTTTAGAGGAATAAAGCGAGATTTCTTTATAAATCGACAGCAGCCATGTATATAAAAATATATAAACGTCACGATTATCCAATGAAAAGCGAAATTACAAACGTGCAGTATTATAATGATCTATATATAAGTGTTCTTCGTTGAAATTTCGAAAATTCATGAAGCCAAGTCATCAAAATGGGTTAATTTATATCAAAACATACACAAATGTGTGATATTTCAAGCCTAACTCGAACAAAAGTCGGCGGGACCCTATGTTAACCCTGTGAAAGTCGAGTAAATCGAGTAAAAGTCGTGTTTAATCGTACCAGACCGTACTAGACCGTACTTGGAACAGTACAACAGTCGTATGTATTCGTATGCAAATCGTGTTCAAACCTTGCTTGACCGAGTATATCCGTGCTCAATTCGTACATACTCGTGCTATATTCGAGTCTTATTCGTGCCAACTAAACCACAAGCACGGTTGGAGCTCAAAACTCGTACCAGTCAACCCGTGTATAACCGAGTATACCGTATGGGAATCGTGTGTCTAACCGTGTTTTGTGTGAGACGGGCTTTAGCAATAGTTACTGTGAACAACTGACCCTTAACTCCATCCAAATGGAGAAGATTTCTCAATTTTATTTTCCCACCAAATACAATTTAAAAATATGTCAAAAGAATAAAGTTACACCTGTAAAAGTGTGAAAATCTATTTTTGACATTGGTGGCCTTGACCTTCACCAAAATGATCCCTAACTGAACCAAAATGAAAAGGACCTCCCAAGGCATTTCCACATTAGACACAAAAGACATCAATTTATTGCATTATTTCAGAGGCACGAACGGTCACCTGAGTAGAACAACGACACTCAGTACGCTAGCCGGATAGCTTCCTCACATGAAAGAATCCCAAATCACTGTTGGCATTCGAACCCCCCGCGGTGAGAGTCAAGTGGTATGAAGTCAATAACCTTAACCACTCGGCCACTGACGGCTAATGTGTCTAATGTGAAGATACAAAGGTCATAGTGCAGTTATTAGTTAAAACTTGACAAAGAATTAAGTATTTACTGTATAACATAGCTGTATTAAACTTTAAAATACAGGTTGAGTTACTTTTCTTAAATACTATTTTTTCAATTAAGCATTACCACTTTCTAAATGCATAATTATGCGATTTAAAATCATCCTTTAATACATGGTACAATTCATAATGTCATTTTAATGTGCTCAATCTGTTTCTTTAAATATCCCCGAAAAACTCACATCACAAGTTTAGACTGACTTCCGCTATTGAATCTTTTTATAGAAAAATTGCAAAACATGTATAAAATATATTCCAATATAAGTTGTATCCCTTCAGACAAGAAAATTATTTTCAGTTTTTCCTTTATGTATATAATGAAAATCAAAGACCCCTTGGGTGGGCCCAATTTTGACCCAAGGACTATAATAGATTAAACAAAACTGATTTTTTCGGAAGAGTCAAATAGAGTCAAATAGAGTTATATGGAAAAGCAACCAAAACGATACATAAATAAAAAACCTACCTTAAAATATCTATCAAACCTTCAATATCAATCGCTGTATGGTACTGAACTATTTGGCACTGAACGGTGTATTAGGCTTGACGCAGTCTAACAACGCTATAATCACGTGATTTCGAAAATCAGTTATATTATGTTACGGTGGCACAGAGGTAACATTTGTGCGTTTTATATACGCCTTGCGCACGAGCACTTACTTATCTCCCACGACTTAGTAACTCGTGGCCACTACAAAGTATCTCGTGCGCACGACTTAATAACTCGAGGCAACGACATAGTATCTCGTGTGCACCACTTAATAATTTCGTGCGCACGACTTAGTTTCTCATGGCCACGACATAGAATCTCGTACGCACAACTTAATTAATCTCGTGCGCACGACTAAGTTACTCGTGGCAAAGACATAGTATTTCGTGCGCACCACTTAATTATGTCGTGCGAACTCGTTAGTAACTCGTGCCCAGACATAGTTGTTCGTGCGCACGACTTAATTACCTCGTGCGCACGACTTTGTCACTCGTGGCCACGTCATGGAATCTCGGGCGCACGACTTAGAACCTCGTGGCCAAGACATAGTATTTCGTGCGCACCACTTAATTATCTCATGCGCACTACTTAGTAACTCGTGGCCAAGACATAGATTTTTGTGCGTACGAATTAATTATCTCGTGCGCATGACTTTTCAACTCGTGGCCACGTCAAAGAATCTCGTGCGCACCACTTAATCATCTCGTGCGCACGACTTAGTACCTCGTGGCCAAGACATAGTTTCTTGTAAGCACGAGATAAATAAAAGCCCACAAATTATTATTATTATTACCTCTGTGCCACCGTATAAATGATATAGTACAAGCTGATCTACAAATAATTATTGAGTTAACAAGATACAAAAGACTTTAAGATTTTTTAAAAAAGATACTTATTTGTTGATCTTATCATATTTTAACCTTATGCATTGTGTGGTATCAAGAGATCTTTTAACCCAACGATTGCATGATTTCGAATAACAAAGGCTAAAACATCTAGATAACGGCTTTAAACAAGCTAAAGAAATATTTAATTACCCTACTTTGTGAAAATTATAAACATTAACAACCGGGCTCTTTTCATTAACGGCCATTATTTTTAAAGGTATAAATATATGAACAGGTGTGACCTGTCATAGTTTTACATTTTTAGATTCACGAACCTGTGCAGCATATTTATGGCATTCAAGGATAAAATGTTTGACATTTAAATATTCATCGCAATATAGACAGAACGGAGAACCATCGCCTGTTAAAAAGATGAGAATGTGTAACTCAAATTAATATGTCCTATTCCTCAACTAAGAGAAACAGCGACGCGTTAAGACAGGGGTTGTATCATGATGTTTATTAAATATGACTTTTCCCAATTTGATTTCAATTTAGATGATATGCTTACTTATGGAAGGTTTAAATCAGTTACTCTTATTGTTGAACATATAAAGATTATTTAGGAAAATCATCTTTTTTATACCATCTTATTCCTATATGGCTTTGGATCCAACATATTTTCACTGACTTTGTTTTTAAGATATCATGAAATCGCAACAAGAGTTTCTTTGTCATTAAAAGTATCGGATTTTCGATTTTTAATCGATAATAACATAGAGAGTGAATCCGAAAAGTATTTTTTTATTTCTTACAATTACGCTGTTAAAGGTACGAGAAGTCTAACGATCGCTTTTGTTTCAAGAGTTAATTATATATGCATTATCAGATAGTCTCATTTGGTTTTTTAAAGACGGCTGCACCTTGCACTGAAGAGACAGTGAATTCCCTGTCCTACTGAATCTCCCAACACCAATATTATACACGTAGCTACCAAAGAAAACATTTAAAGAGTTTTTTTCACCGACATGAATATTTTTGGGGAATAATTAAACTTAAGAAGTACTGTATCATATTTATATTGTTTATCTTGATATCAATATTTCGCCAAAGCTCAAAAAGTAAACCAGAAACATTCCACTGGTATAATACTTATTGACAGTTTTCCAAATGAGAATTTAGCAGATATAATCGTTTTAGCAGAGACTTATATTAAATATTGCTCTGTGGTTTAAGTAACATTTCACAGATGGTAGGAATTACAATCTTGTTTGAAATGTAACCACAAACTTAAAAGTTAAATATACAAATTGGAGTGGTCACTGAGCACAGAAACATGTAACTAGCTTGTGAATGATGACCGAACTGCTTTTAAAATCCCACCAAACTAACATCCTGTTCAGTGCAATTTACAGTGGCGGCATAGAGCCGTGTGGGTTCAAACCGCGTCAAGGTGAAGCCGTTCTTACTTGAGCAAGAAACTTTACACTCATTGCTCAGTACAGTTTGGTTCCAGGAACGGATTCGAAAGTTTGTCTATATATAAGCTTATAGCTTCCTTAACAATCGAACTTAAATAAATTGTATAGACAAATGCAATTTTTACATAAGATTTATTGAATTAACCAACCAGTTGTATAAGTGCAGTAAGGTAAACCAGATACATAGAAATCTATTTTCTACATCTCTGGGTAAATAAATTTAAAGCTTCGCCTAATATGGATGAATTTATGTATTTCCAGTTATGCAGACATAGATTTGTATCTTGATGAATATGGTATTTTCCCAAAACAAACCGTATTGGGCGACACTATATAAGCGGATCAAAAACAACGGGCGAGACTAAAATAGAATAGGATAATGTAATTAGTTAACAAAAAGGAAGAAGCAAAACAAAACTGGTATAATTGAGATAAATGATTAATTAACACAAAGTACACATCCACAAGAATATTACTAGATCTCCTTAAGACGATCATGCTGATATCTGTAAAGAAAACACGCTAGTGTCACGTATTCATGGCTGAGGAGGGTGTCCGTGTCAATGCCGCTGATCACGTTCAACATTTGCGATGTAAAAGATATTTGTAGTTTTGTATAGAACAATGGCTATTTAAAAGTGCACTTCTTTCCTCCGGTACGTCTGTCCTTAACAATATGTTTTATATTTTGAGAGAAGGTGAAATATGGGCAATGGATAGACATTCGGGGATCGTAAGTTCGATATTCAGTTCTTCACTAGACCGTCCGGTTAGCTCAAAAGTAAGAACGTAGGACTGTGAATCGGGTGACTCAGGTTCGATTCCCGGACGGTGCAGGTCACTTTCGTTGTTGTGATTGATCATGAAAATATTTCTAGGGTCATTCGCACTGTAGTTCTGCTCTGGCATGTTAAAAAGTCAGTTTCTTGCGAAGTGAAAGCAACTTATATTGGCAAAGTGCTTGACAGTCTGTCCTTGCTGAACTGTGCTTTGGTAAACTCAATGTGGCTTACTACTGTGAGCCGGAGCGAAAACTAACACCATCACCACGCAGTACTACCAATATTCTTCACAAAAGATAATAAAAGTCGCTGGCGGGATATGAAATGTCGGCTTAATTACCAAAGACAATAATATTTCATAAATATACATGTACATAGATTTACTGTGGTGTTGAAAAAAAACAACAACTTTTGTTTTCTATAAATAAAATGGTGTTACTTACGAATTTCCTTATATCTACTTTTTTATGTTCTTAGTTTGCTCAGCAGTACTCTTTAATGGGGAAATATCTATTTTGATAATCCCACCCTTTGAATGCAAAGGGAAGTAAAACTCAAATGAAATAAACTAAATTTTTATCAAAGTAAGTTTCTTTACACTTAACTAAGGTATTTAAAGCTAAACCAGTTTACAATGTGTATTTTAATAGAAGTATTTCTTATTTAACCAAACTATGATAATCAGAATAAAATAGTTGAATAAAAGTTTAAAATCAGTTGAAAGTTGTTAAGAATGTAATAACTGAAAATATGAAAAATAACCTTAAAGCAAGCCCTGTTTTAAAGTTATCCTAACAAGAAATAAAATCTAATAATTCAAGATGGCTGCCTCTTAAACAAAGAAAAGAAATTAATTAATATTAATTAGTTATTTTAAAAGAAATTACTATTTAAAATTACTTACAAATTTATCAAGATGTTTCTGGGAATTAAGATAAAGTCTAAGGTTAACTAAATGCTAAAATGCCCAATAAATAAAATAATTAATTAACCTTAGAGAGCTTTTACTACTTCAAAAATAAGCAGCAGAACATCAAAACTCCCTGAGATGGACATCTGAATCCCAGAGGGAGTTTCGTTTTATAATTTAATGTTTTTTTAGTTGAATACCACAAACAATATAATATAATATGCACAGGTAATTCTGATATTAACAAATACGTATATATTAAAAAACAGAAACAATTATTTCTAGTGGAAAGTCAAAAAGGTATTGCTTGGAAATTTAGATTTTAACTGTTCATTTTTTTTCATTTTTACAATATTTTTAAAAATGATTTCGTTTTAAACTGATAAATTTTTTTTTAACAATTTTGTTTTTTAAAATACAAAATGACCAATTAGGTTTCAATACAAAATAATGTTACATAGCAACATGGCATTTATAACAACAATCATCACCATTTTTAGTCCTAGGATTTAACAACTTAAAAAGTACAAACTGCTTAATTGACATTATTACTTAAATATTTTCAGTGTGTTTTCTTAGAATATTTTTCTACAGAGTGTAGTTTTTGGAGTGTTAGTTTTGTACTAGGTTTCCAAGTTACCAAGTTACTATGGGGAATATTTCCTCAAACTGTATCCCAGTTTTGCCGTATAGATTTTGGGCTTGAAAAAAGAAGAAAGAATACTAAAATAAGTTACCAATGTTTAATGTTGTTAACAGAATGGTTTGATGAAAGGATGAATACAAACATGAGAAAAATAATGAAAAATCATGATAACAAAATATATGTGAACAATAATGAAAAGAACTGAAATAAAAACATTAAGTATATACAAAAATATTAAAATAAGTTTCAAATGTTAAATGTTGTTAACAGAATGGTCTAATGAAAGGATGAATACAAACATGAGAAAAATAATGAAAAATCTTGATAACAAAATGTATGTGAACAATAATGAAAAGAACTGTCACATATCAACATGGAATTTGTAACAATAATCATCACCTGGCCCCGTGTTCACAAAGAAATGATCAGGATCAGGATCAGATTATCCTAATTTATTTTTATTGTTTTATAAAACTAAAACTGATCGCATTATGCTGGAATTAAATGGTACATATTTGAAATATAAATGATTGCTTATTTGCAAAGAAACAAACATATTTTGGGATAAAATCAGCAAATAACAAAACAAACACAAATACAATTCTAGTTTTTGAATTTGATCCTGATCCTTAAATCTTTGTGAACACAGGGTATGAGCATTTTTTTAGTCATAGGAGTTAACAATTTAAAAAGTACAAGCAGCTTAATTGACAGTATTACCTAAATATAATAAAATTTTTAGCACAATTAATAGGATATATGTATAGTGTCATTTGATATAAATGTAGACCAAAACAACAGCAAGGTAACAATACATTTTTGATATATCACACAAGAAGCATGCTCTGATCAAACTTGTGAAAATCATTATTTAAACAAAATTGATCACAAATCCGTCATATGAATGACAGCCGCCCACGAACAACCTAACCTACTGTGTAGGGGGCAATGTGTTTCCATAGCATGCACGTTAAAGATAACTTTACGGATAAAGGAAGTACGGAATATATCCAAGCATGCCAATATTATATAACATAAAACAAATTTGTTGGATTTGAAATAACATAAATCAATTTTAATCATTAATAACTGTTGAGCAAGGTCGTGACTGAATTGAATTCCAAATGGCATATTGTAGAAGTATAAGTTATGACAATGTAGGATGAAAAGAAGCATTTCTAGCTAAATTGCATAGGAACCAAAGAGTTCTTCATTTAACTTTAAAAGCAAAATTGAACCTAACGAGAAACTACATTATTGATAAAATCGTATGATTACATACACTTAATGGACTGTTCCAAGTTCAGTGGCTTATTGTTTAAATCAATTTTGACCTAAAGCGAATTCCAGTACACAGGTATTTTGCCGAATCCTTCTAACAAAGTATTACAAACAGAAAAACAATTAGATTCTTGAAACATGTTCTGATATGATGCACGAGAGGCTGGATGCGTAGTTTCAATGATATCATGTTTATTCACGTCAATCAGATACTTTTTCGATTTTGCAAATTCTCCCATCAGTATGAAGACGACATGGTCTTGGTAGTCGCTCACTATTTTGATAACCTCGTCCGTAAAATACTGCCATCCAATTTTAGCATGAGAGTTAGGCATACCGGCCCTGGAAGACAAAGACAAATAGTTTAGTTTAGTTTAAGCATATTTATCTAAGCTTTAGTGTGAAACAAAGTTGATGTATTTTATATTAATCACTTTCAAGTCCGCTTCCTTGAACCAACCCGTAATGGTGTAATATGAAGAAACATGGTCATGACAGGAGTGGGCTCGAACCTATGATCCCTGGGTTGAGAGGCGGACACCTTAACCACTAGGCCACCACTCCAAAAATATAAAAATGATGGTACAGTAACTACACTTTAGCATGCTCAAATATTCTCAATACTCCCAAGTGAAACAATAGCTTTGATTAAGGGAAATAATTCAGTACAAATTAATCTAAGAGGTATGGTTCCACATTAGGTACCCCTGCTATTATGAATCAGTAAAGACACGTGCATAAAGATTCAGTTAAATATATTCCGGCTTGTATTCCTATTCCATAATATAAAGCTTAAAGGTAAAGATACAAAATTGAGCAAAAACATTTCTCAATTATTAAATTTTAGGTCAGTTTGATTTTGATACAGTCACATGGTTACGTTAAGCTTCACAGAGGGAAGCAGACCTCAGGTACACCTCTTTGCATTATCTCAGAAACAAACAAGTAGCAAGTAGAATACCAACGTACAGAAACATATTGGACAGGGATATTTAATATACATGTATAAAGATAAGAAATAAATCTCACTCCACAGTTAGTATAGCATTCAACAACAACACTCCCTGTTTGGCCCAACTCACGAGGCAGCCATGATTAGGTATCTGCACTCCCCGATTACCAAAATTCACGAGATGGCCATTAGATATCACAAATTCAGGAATCCTCGGGTCATTGTATAACATCTTATATATGTTCTGCAAAGAGCATGGGACTGGTATGCCAATTGGTACGGAAAAGGCTAAACCCATGGCCTGAAACGTGAATATACAGATATTGTTTAAGAAATTTTCCCACTATATTACAACTCCTCTACAAGGTCTTCTTACAACAGGAGAACTAACCGAACCATCTAATACATATATTTTCCACTTCTAAAACGGACTCCTTGTCATAAAAATGTCTTAAAATCAGGGGCATATAGCTTGGTCAAATTTTATGAAAAAGCCAATTTCTAAGTGTACATCACCGCTGTGGGTTCGAATTCCGACAGGGACTTTGGATTCTTTCATGTGAGGAAGCTATCCAGCTAGCTTACGGAACGTCGGTGGTTCTACTCAGGTGCCCGTTCGTGCCTGAAATAATGCACGGAAGGGCACCTGAGGTCTTCCTCCACCAGTAAAGCTGGAACGTCGCGATATGACCTATACTGTGTCGATGTGACGTAAAACCCAAAACAAACAAACAAACTAAGTGTACATCCAGGCACACCACCACTTTATTGAAGCAAATAAAATTCTAAAGAAAGTGTCATTATGTATATCATTTCAGGCACGAAAAGCTTCAAAAAGGTTCAATCATTAACCATCTGTTTAACAGCTTAGATTTATCTACCTACATGTATTATAAAGTGCACGACCTTACACAGCCATATAAATTCATATTGCAAATATGTATAAAAGATCATTGTATAAAAAATGCACCCACCTGACCGTAGCCATGATAAGGATCCTGTCCAACTATCACCACTTTGACCTGAAAAATGAACATGATAAGCACATTATACATAAAGTTCATATAATCATCAAATTATATTCATATTCTTAGGTTCAAACCATAGAGCAGCTTGCCTCAAAATAAAAATCATTTTCCTGAATATTATTTTATCAGCCTTGTTGGAGATGAAGGATTTATGTTGTCCTTTTGGAGTTTGTAGTAAACATGTTATTTTAGTTAATTTCCATCAATTCTTACTAAAATGTGAGTTGTTATAAGCAATAATTCTTTATGACAGTGTTCACTTTAGCGTTACTTAATTCTATATTAAATGAAGAAGGCAAAACTAATTGTTCCTTTTTTATAACAACAGTATGCACTATAAGTGACGTTTACTGAAATTAATAATGTCATTGTGAAGATGTTAAGATTAGCACAACATCTACCAATATATGCTGGATTGAAGGTGGGGGTAAACAAGATTTAAAATAATAGTATTACCGTTTCCAAAGGTGTGAGATTAAGAGCATTGTATATAAGTGTTTGGGGTGGATATACTTTGCCTAGGCTATACTCTTTCTGTAATTTTTCTTGTAAAGTTATAAAATATGTCTGGTTAAACTGTGATGCCAGCTTCTCTTTCCATAGACCGTCGTTCAGATTAAGCTGTCCATTACATGCCATTTTAGTTTTTTACTGAGGCTTATCTTCTATTGATGTAGCTTTCTTATTGATCCTTTAGTGACCTTTGTGTTCTATTTTGGTACTTTTTTTACTTTCACTGAAGTTTTAGTTCCTGCTTTAACTTTTGATATAGTCTTATTGCAACCTGTAGGGAAAATAAATAAAACTATTTTTTAAAAAACAACACATTTATGGGAGGGTGACCAGCAATGTTACATTTTTATACCTTAATTCAGTTTTTCATAGTTTATTAAATTTTCTTGACGAATTAACAAATAAAATAATCAATTATTTTTTTTCTCTGTAAGTGCACGGCCCAAGGCTTAGATATTTTGTGTGTAGCATCATCTTATACAACTCTACACAAATTGTTAAAACTATATCCATGCGATAAAAATTGGCCTCTCTCCTGGGGATCATTGATTTTCCTCTAATGTATATAGTAAAAAAATCATCATCTCTGTTTTGACAAAGGCTAGAGGCTAGATATTTGGCACGAAACATTGTACAGCGGATCTGTACCAAGATTGTTCAAAATATAGCCCTGGGGTCACAAATTGACCTCGCCCCGTGGAACATAGATTTTTATTATGTACATTTAGTAAAATATGAAATAAATATCTTCTTCTATAAAAATGCAAGGCATAGAGCTTTGATATTTTCTGTTTAGCATCATACAACGAAACTCTACGAAATTTGTTAAATATGTAGCCCTGGGGTCAAAACTGGCCTCGCCTCAAAGGGTTATTGATTTTCCTCTAATGTATATAGTAAAAACTTAAAAAAATCATTTTCTCTGAATTAAAAAGGCTAGAGGATAGATATATGGCACCAACTATTGTACAGCGGAATTTTTACCAAGATTGTTAAAAAATAGCCTGTGGAACATAAATTTTTATTACATTTAGTAAAATATACAATAAATATCTTCTTCTCAAAAACTGCAGGGCCTAAAGCTTATATATTTTGTGTTTAGCATCATAAAACAAAACTCTACGAAAAATGTTAAAAATATAGCCATGGGGTCAAACTGACTTCGCCTCAGAGTGTTATTGATTTTCCTTAAATGTATATAGTAAAAACTTAAAAAAAACATCTTCTCTGAATTGACAAAGGCTAGATGTTAGATATTTGGCACGAAACATTGTACAGCGGATCTCTACTAAGATTGTTAAAATTATGGCCCGGTGATAACCTTGTGTAATGGATCTCTACCAAGATTGTTTGTCAATTCAGAAAAAATGATTTTTTTTAAGTTTTAGGTTTGAACAATCTTGGTAGGTCTACTTCACGATGGACGACGGACAAATTGTGATAAGAAAAGCTCACCTTGAGTAATGTTTGCTCAGGTTAGCTTAAAAAGAGGGGGAAAAAACAAGAAACTTAAGACACGGGTGCCTCTACACTCTTTACAAACACTGAGTAAAGCCACAACCAAACCACAAGGTGCATACGTACACATGCTGACCAACATACTTTCAGGCCTAAATGTGAAATACTTTTTGAGCTATGCACACACAAGTTGAAAACTGCAAATTTATACTAAGTCAACGGCAATAACTCTAGCAAAACTGAAAAAAATCCACATGAAAAACCCCAGGTGCACAGCTTCACAGTGATGTTGATCATTATTCCTGTTAAGTTGGTTGATTCTAACTCAATCACTCAAGGAACACATAACACAACATAATGGAACGGTTTATACTAAGTCAAGGGCATTACTCTTCAAATACTCAATAAATTCATAATCAAATCCCCAGGTGTAGACTTCACATGTCAACATACATTTCTTAAACGTTTCATGACTTTAGGTCAAATACTTTTTGACCTACACACGAAAGTTGAAAATTGCAAATTTTTACTTATTCAAGGGCAACAACTCTAGAAATACCGGATAAATCCACTTCACATGCTGGGCAATATTCCTGCAAAGTGCCATGGCTCTAGGTCAAATACTTTTTGAACTATGTAGGACAATTTGAAAATTGCAATTTTTTACGAAGTCAAGGGCAATAACTAACAAATCAGAACAAATCCACAAGCAAAACCCTAGGTGCACAACTTCACACGCTGAGCAACATTCCTGTACAATTTCATGACTCTAGGTCAAACATTTTTTGAGCTACGTGCGACACAAGTTGAAAATTGCAAAAAAATGTAAAGGGAAATAATCATGGTAAAACAGTTATAATAACTTGCAACTCGAAGCGGGCCAGAAGTTTCGTGGATAGGGCGCAGTTCATATGGGATTTTCCATCGTTTTTTTCTTCTTTCAAATCAATTATATACTCGTTTTAGAGTTTTTCATAAACTTCCAAATATAGTTTTGCATCATATACTAAAATTTCATTAAAAAGAAATGTTTATTTTCCAAGAAAATAATGACTTGTACGAAATGATACGACGCAGTTGAAAATGAAATATGATACGACGCAGTTGTATTTTTTGCAGTCTTTTCAACATGGATAATTTTGCCAATTACCGACTAATCACCCGCGCTTAAAATCAAATCATTCACTGTTTATAGCAATGTTCTGTTGATTTGAATATTTAGAATATTTAGCTAGGAAAATAGTGTTAATACATATATCTTGTTTTCAGTCATTTCCAATTAAAAGAGTAATTAACAAAAATATTTATTTTACCTTCTTCGTTCCAAGATGGCGGCGTTTGTTTTATAGCCCTGCTATAGTGGGGACACAAAAAGCTGCAAAAGCTATCAAAATAATTATATCGTACAAATATGTATAATAGATCCGAACTACAAAATTGTAAATGTGTTCATCAATTAGTATTCCCTGTGCTTGAATTTATTTAGTCTAAATAAACTGTAAATTTTATTTCACGAAGGTTTCGCTTTCATATACACTTTACAACTTTTCTAACGCTACCAGTAACATTTTCGCAATAACTTTAAAACTACCGAAAGAGATTGAATACTATTTTCAGGAAATATAGATTAACACAAATACCATTGTTTGATATAAAACGTAATAAACAAGATCATCAAGGAAAGGCGGCGTTCAATGAACGCAACCCCACCCGATCCAGTAACAGTTTACAATACAATAAGTCTAAAAATAACAGATTTTATTAATTATCCAACGAAATCCCGATTTTCAAAGTCACAAATTAAGCCAACTATTCAGTACCCAACATCAATTAACTGTATTCTGACAAATCTATAATAAACTAAATTTCGATTATTTTTATATAATTGCTGTTACTATTATATTTCAATGTGATTTTATTGGCGACGCCGGTGAGCGGCGTCGTCTATTATGGAACGCTTTTTATTTTTGCCTATGGAAGGAGCTGTTATTATTAGCAGTTAATTTCATGTTGTGTTAATTAGTTTTATTTTGATTCGTAAAAATCAAGTAAACAAATGTGTTGTTATATTTGTATTTAATAACTTTATGTAAAAAGCATGTGCATTGTGATATTATTTTAACGAAATTGCAGGTTAAGTTTAACAGCTTGTCCCTTAGTTTTAATGACAATACTAAAACCCGGATTTCGAATATCGTTGTGGTCTAGATTGAGGCCGTATCAGTTCATTCATTCATTTATACATTTTCAAAATTTTCCTACAAGAAGAAAGTTCACCTGCAATTGAGTATAAGGATAGGTAATGGAACTGTTTGTAAACGATTATCCTATTGATTTTATCCTTATTACATTTATCTGTTGCGCAGAATGGTTGTTTTTACAAAGTGTACCAGTATCCGGATGTTGAAAGCTATCCGATTTTCTGCAATTACTGCTGACACATGGCCATCTATTTTTTTATGAATACTTTACCATTAATTTGCATGGTTTTGATAAAACTGAACCTGCAGCATTTCATAATTTTGCTGTTTAGGGTGTTCTTTGGGGTTTCAGGTTTTCTTTATTGTAAGGGGAAGTAACTCATGTTTACTAAATTATTTGTTCTTTTCTGTCTATCTTAGGTATTACTTATAATACTATTTTTGTTGTATATAATTCACCAGTTGTAAGGTCATCAAAAGCATGTTAATGTTAATGTTAGGATTTCATATTTATTTAATATAAACTGGGAATTATTAATGTTATGTGCATACATGTATATCTTAGACAGTAGTAGATCTATATTGATATGTTGAGACTTATAATTTTTCTGCATTTAAAGAGATACAGTTATGTCATTATTAGTAAAGGGATGAGACTTTCGTTTAAAGTTATAAATGGTAAAACATGTATTGATTGAAAATGTCCTTAAACTTGGATCAAGCAATATAATTAATAAAGTCTCAAAAAATCATATTCTGAATAGTTATTCTATTTTTTTCTAACATGTGCATAGTTTGAAAAGGACAGCTTCTGTCTTATCTATTTGTAATGAAGGGACACCGGTCTCAACCTCCAGGTCTCCTGAGT
>NW_026858516.1:0-6940 GCF_026571515.1 Ruditapes philippinarum | reverse complement strand
GATAACAAAGTACGTGGTTGAAAAATAAGAGTTTTTTCCATGAAAAATTTAAGTGCGGAGAGAAAACATTCTTTAAATGTGGAAATTAATTATCTTAACCGCATGAAAAATATCACACAAGTAAGAGGAAGAAGAAATTGTAATAAAATGGTTTAGTGATTTTATATTTTATCTCCTCAGTGCTAAGTGTTTAAGTTTTGTAGGTAAACCGACTTTAAGTTTAGGGTCAAGACAATACATTGTTTTTTTTTATTTCTTGTTAATAAGTGTTTGTGTGGAGTTTCAGAAACAAAGAATCGAGAAAGTGTTAAAAATAACAAGAGCTGTCGGTAGGAGAGCACGCTCGACTAATCTTAGTGCTTGATAGTAAAAGAGTCTTGATAATGTAAAATTTTTGTAAGTTAACAAAAAGGCCAAATTTTTCTTAAAATCCATGCTACAGTTATAAGCCTTGGAGGGAGTCCTATCATGCTCTAAAAGAAGTGTATAAAATTTCAACTTGTTTCAAAGCCAGATGTCAATGGAATATGAAAATATCTGACGTGGTATGCAAACTTTAAATGAAATTCTAAATCGAAAAAGGGGCATTATTCTGTCAAAATGCTTGATAGAGTTACCTCCTCCTGTCTACAGATTGGGGGCATGATGGTTAACAACTGTGCAAAGTTTCGAAGCCATATGTCAATGGACTTTGTAAATATTTTAGGTGTTACAAAAACTTCAAAGTAAATTCTAAATCATAAAAGGGACAAAATTGTGTCAAGATGCTTGATAGACTTTCCTCGTCCTGTGTAAACGTTGAGGCCATGATGGTGAACAAGTCTGCAAAGTTTCAAAGCCATATGTCAATGGACTTTGAAAATATTTGAGGTAGTATGCAACTTTAATGCAAAGTCAAGTTGAAAAAGAGGCATAATTCTGTCAAAATGCTTGATAAAGTTACTTCCTCCTGTCTACAGATTAGGGACATGATAATTAACAAGTGTGCAAAGTTTCAAAGTCATATGTCAATGAACTTTGTAAATATTTAAGGTGTAACAAAAACTTAAACATAAATTCTTAGTCGAAAAAGGGTCAAAATTCTGTCAAAATGCTTGATAGAGTTATCTTATCATGTGTAAACGTTGAGGCCATGATTGTGAACAAGTCTGCAAAGTTTCAAAGCAATATGTCAATGGACTTTGAAAATATTTGAGGTGGTACCCAATCTTTAAAACAAATTGAAAAAAGGGGCATAATTCAGTCAAAATGCTTGATAAAGTTACCTCCTCTTGTCTAAAGATTGGGGGCATGATGGTAAACAAATGTGCAAAGTTTCAAAGCCTTTGTCAATGGACTTTGAAAATGTATGAGGAGTTACATTAACTTTAAGTTAATTCTAAGTTGAAAAGGGGGCATAATACTGTCAAAATGTTTGATAGAGTTACCTCCTCCTGTCTACAAGTTAGGGTCATGATGGTGAACAAGTGTGCAAAATTTCCGAACCATATGTCAATGGACTTTGAAAATATTTGAGGCGTTTTACATAAGTGGGTACGCCGACGCCCAAATTCGGGTGACTAGGATAGCTATACTTATTCTTATCGAATAGTTATATAGTCGAGCTAAAAATGATGACTACTGGAACGAATATTAATAGTTGATATCATAAATATTGTTGGTAAGAGAGAAAGATACCCCTCTGCTTACAGTGCTTCTAATAGTTACATGGTCACGTGGTTATAATTAAGGTGTATGCCTATCAGCACATCGATCCTGCGATTGTCGCACATAAGGCTGGGCCATGGAAGAGTGAACTTTACATATAAATCGCTACTTATTTCCAGGATAAGAGGCAATTCACTATTTTTTTCAACATAAATGTACAGTCAACCCTGTATTTTGAGATCAGTTAAACAGAGTCGGGAATGTGATCTTTAATGCCTCTATGGCCTTAAGCACAAGCTGGGCTGTATTTGATATGGAAATTAATTCCAAAAAATCTTCTTTATTAACAATAGATTAATTGACCTACTTTTTAATTGGTACTTGCGCATCCGTTAAAATATAAATGTATAATTATTCGTATTTAAAACATTAGCTCAGACGATGGAAGGGAAAGTGTTTATGGAATATTAAAAATAAATTACTTACTGTGATTTGACAATGGAGTTTTCTTTTGCATTAACTTTATTTTTTCTAGTGATTGCTGACTCTAAATGTAAGTTAAATTATAAATACATCCCTGTATCTCATGTTTTTACCTTTATTTTAAAGTAAATCTTATTTTTTAACTAAACTTCCTATTTAAGCTAATTATTGAAATCTTCTATACTGATTATTAAAGAATTAAGGAAATTTAAAGGCACATATTGCCTCAGTAACAAATACAGCTTTACTTCTTTAGAAAGTGCAAACATGAATTTCATAATGATGTTTAAAAAATGCTTAGCGATAATGTGCAATAGTTAAGCATAAAAGTAGCAAAATGCTAAAAAGGTTTTTTTACATACAGCATACTCATTCACTATAAATGTACTTATTGCCAAAAAGCGACTGATGAAAAAATGGGTTCCGGTAAAATTGGCCAATGAATAAGTTTTTGATTACTGTAAAATACACCAAAATTAAAAACCTTTTGATAAATAAATTGAAATACATTTCTGAGGCATAATGGGCCTTTAAAAGGGTACAGAATTGCCCTTACTGCAATGATAACGCAGTAGAAATATAGTGAAAAATACTGCAAAACCAATCATTAAGCACACATAACGTGTAAATTATTACTTTTATATTGAGTTTCTTAACTTTCATTAAATGTCTACACTCATTCTCAAGTTGGATTTTATTGAAATTTGTTGGCTCATCTGGAGGCATGCAGATGAAAACAACAAATAAAACAAACAACAACATGTATATATAGTATTTGCCAGAGTCAAATTAACAATACTAGCTCAGAGAATGAATTATAGTTTTCTTAAATAAAAATATCAAGGAATATACAGTTATTTCCCCAAACTTCATTTTTATTTCTAGCTCAAGAAATGACGCCATGGGGCAGCGTTCAAATTTCAACATGTGACGTCCCTCTGTTTGATACTCCATTTTCCATCTGCTGTTACACCGAAAATCTACCAAACGATACAATTATCTATTTCTCGAACAGTTTTGGTCACGTGGCCAGAATAAAACCATCATGTTCCACGTTTTGGTATCATGGCGTAGAATGGAATTCCAATATGACGTCAACTTGCAATAAGATTGGAAATATGACGGTGTATAATCTGACGATACATGGTAAATTTCTACAAGACTATGCAAACGATACTTTCGAATGTGGTTACTATGTCAGAAAAAGAGAATTGAAAATAACTGGTAAGAGGCCATTACTTTTATGCAGAGTAGTTTATACTAATTAATTTTAGTTCGATTGTTTAAGAAGGTTTAAGCTCATTGAAACACTCTCGAATCCGTTCCTGGAACCAGTACTAAGCAATGAGTGCAAAATTTCTTGCTCACCTGACGGTGTTTAAACCCATGCGGCCAGCAATCCTTAGATTACCAGTCCGACGTGTTAACCACTCGGCCCCGCCGCAATTTTTACAGATTTAATTTCATTGTTACATTAATTTTGAATAAAATCTGTTTTGTTTGTTTTTTTCTTATGCACAAGTAAATTATTGTTTATTCCCGACCCACAACCACTGAGAATAATGGGGGTTTGATCCTTTTTATTTGTTAAACTCTTTGTAAAGACCTCGACTGGTGAAACAAAGTTCCCCGCTAAATAACCATACACTGCGGGTTTGATATATCTCCGGCACAAGTCATTGATTAGTACAGAGAAAGTACGGACTACCGTTAGGACCATGGTTATACTTAATGATCCAGAGGGCGACAATGCGATAACGACAACATGACAGTACGATGACAACAATGCAATAGTGTACGGAATCCCGTTTCCGCCATCAACTTTTATAAAAATATAACCCGACAACTAGAAATTAATAATAAAATTTCGACTTTTCGCTGTAAAAATGACCCCGAAAACTAGAAAAGTCGAGGTTTTTGACTCGATAATTGTCAAAAAATCGTCAACATGTCGACCTATAAATTAGCACGAAAAGTAGATGTTAAATCACTTTAATTTACACTTGTCGCATATTATCAAAGGTCGACAAGTTGATATTTGTTAAATGTCCGATATGGATCATTTACCTGTAACATATGGTAAAGGGAAAAGTGGCACCATCGTAGTACCTAATTAATATTCGAACATATTCATGTCGCATATTAATCCGCCTCCAGAATGATGCATAATATCGTTGTCATCTTAATATATGTAGTAGAGGCGACAATACAACATACGACACTTGTACTTCCTTAGTTCATACTTAATTTATTTTAGCTGTTGGCTTATTGAAACATTCTTGAAATCGTTCTTGTAACCAACTATTACACAGATTAAGGATAAGGTGTCTTTCTCATGGAAACAACGGTCGGCTAGCTTTTCTGGCGATGTGTTAAAGTGTCCGCTTATAACACGGGTAGATCCTGAGTTCAAATCCCGCACGGACATACGTATTTTTTTCGGTTTTCAGATAGATATCATCATCATCATACGTGCCATTTCTTATTGACGTACGTGGCATTGTTTGGAAATGCAATAAGCATCTTTTGACGGACCTGTTTCATCTTTTTCTTTGGATGAACAATGGTAATGTTTAAAAATCCAAGGCATCTTTTAATGTATAGTAGAACCGCTTTAATGGCATAAGTATCTTTATTCTTCAAAATGGATAGTTATAATGACTTGATCATCATGTTTGAAAGACAGGAGTAGCATTGAATGGACAGCGGCACCGATGAAAAGACCATTACATCTTTGTTTTATACAGTGGCACCTTTGAAAAGACCATACTATCTTTGTTTTATACCAGTGGCACCTTTGAAAAGACCATAAGATTTGGTGCAGTAAAATATTTTTCACTATAACTTTTTCACTTCTTAAGGTATAAACTTCAAACTTCAAATATATTTTCCTTATGATCAACCACATCTTACGTGACAATGTTCATAACTCTAGCACCAATATTTTCAGATATATCTCCCCTTGAACTTAGAATTTTCCTTACAAAATACTGTTTTTTACTGTTACTTCTGTATTTCTTCAGGGATCAACTTCAAACTTCAAATATATGTTCCTTATCACGAACCACATCTTATGTGACAAGGTTCAAAACTCTAGCACCAATATTTTTAGATTTATCTCCCCTTGAACTTAGAATTTTCCTTAAAAATACCATTTTTACTGTTCCTTCTTTATTTCTTAAGGGATCAACTTTACACTTTAAATATATGTTCCATATTATTAATCACATGTTATGTGACAAGGTTCATAACTCTAGCACCAATATTGCAAGAATTATCTCCCAATAAACTTAGATTTTTTTTACTTGAAAATTTTATTTTTTACTATAACTTCTTTAATTTTAAAGGTATCTACCCCAAACTTCAATTACTTATTCCTTATCATAAATTACATCTTATGTGATAAGGTTCATAACTCTTGAAGCAATATTTTTAGATTTATCTCTTTTTGAACTTAGGATTTTCTTTAAGAAATATTTTAACTTCTTTACCTTTTAAGGTATCTACTTCAAACTTTGAATATATATTTCTTATCAATACACACGTTGTGTGACAAGGTTAATAAATCTAGCATGACTATTTCTAAAATTATTCCCCCTTGAACTTGGAATTTATTTTAACAAATGTTATTTTTTACTATAACTTAAAACATAAATATAAGTAATTGATTTTCCCCATATTTTTGTCTTCCTTACTGCGTCCAGTATTTGATTAGTTGAGCTTCACTGTCTCCTGTGACAGCTCTTGTTTATAACCTTAGCATATTTGCATAGGCAGAGGCACCGTTGTTTGAATGACCTATTTATATTTGCATTGAGAGGCACCGTTGGAATGACATTTTATATTTGCATGTAGAATAATTACGCTGGTTACCTGTGTATATTTGCATGGAGAAAGGCACTGTTAGAATAACCAATGTTTATTTGCATGGGGAGTGGCACCGTTATAATGACCTTAGCATCTTTGATATGCAGAGGCATCGTTGAAATTACCTATTTATATTTGCATGGAGAACGGCAACGTTGGAATGGCCTATGTTTATTTGCAGGGATAGTTACACCGTTGGAATGACCTATATATATTTGAATGGATAGAAGCACCTTTAGAATGACCTTAGAACCTTTGTTTAACCCATTACTTCATATACACGCCTTTTAACGCCTTTTTCACCCCCCCTTTTTGTTGTCTCAAATGATGAAAAAATGCCTTATTTAGGCCCCAAACACTTGTTTTTGTTTGAGAAATGTTGTTAAAAAAAGTGACCTCTTTTTCGGCGCGGCCCCCCAACCAAAAGATACATCAGGGGGTTGCCAGAAGGGGGATGTGCCCCCTTCTGTTTGGGGGGTTTGAAGGGGGGCGGAGTCCCCCTCATCGCCAAGAAAAATTTTGGACTTGTGAGAGGCTGTAAATGACCCCAGATTGATCATAAGGTAACGTGTAACCAACGCTGAAAAGCATTTGACTCTATCTCAATCCATTGAGAAAGTGCAGCACTTTGAAATCAATTTTGATGGAAAAAATCAACGCAAAATAGTGATTTTTGGTAATTTTGAGATGTCCCCTCGTTGCCATGGTAAACAGAAAATTTAAGCCTGAGCATGTTGTTGCAAGTGCAATGGTCCAGTCAACATTTGTGCCAAGTTTTGATTAGTGTTGAAGCAGTTTTTATAGTATTATAGCAATTTGAACTTGTAACGGGAGACTTTTTCAATGAAAACAGCCATTTTTCCATAAAATGCTCATTAAGTAATGGGTTAATGAAAAAAATAAAAAAATCTACAAAACAACATTTTTTTTCAAATTTATATAT
>NW_026858515.1:0-30210 GCF_026571515.1 Ruditapes philippinarum | reverse complement strand
TCATGTAAATAAAGATAAAGAAAATGTTTTGACTTATATGTGTCGCAAACCCTCTGGCTAAGCGGTACACAACAATTTATATATTTTTTTTTTAAAGTCTGAACAAAACCTGTTTTGACAAACCTGGCCTTTTTCTTGTAATTTTCTTCTGTTTTGTTACGTTTTGAGAAATATTACTTGTGAATAAGCAGAACATCTGTTCTGATATCACGATAAAATACGGTAAGAACCTCTGTTCATCCGTAAAAAATAAGTATGCCGTATATTATTTACGATCGTAAATGAATTAGACAATATACTGATTCGTACCACCAATCTTTCGAACCCATGGTGCCAATAATTTTTTCGGCTGTCTGTTTAGGATCACCGACCTATGAGAACTAAATTCATAGATGTAAGTCATTTTTAGCAATATTATTAGCTTACCCTTTTTTAGCTCACCTGTCAAAAAGTGACAGGGTGAGCTTTTGTGATCGCTTTTCGTCCGTCGTCCGTCTGTCCGTAAACTTTTACTTTAAATGACATCTCCTCATAAACCACTAAGCCAATTTCATCTAAACTTCACAGGAATGATCCTTTGGTGGTAACCTTTAAAAATTGTTCAAAGAATTTAATTCCATGCAGAACTCCGGTTGCTATGGCAACCGAAAGAAAAAAACTTTAAATATCTTCTTTTAAAAACCCTAAGAGCTAGAGCTTAGATATTTGGCATGAAACATCTTCTTATGAGTGTCTACCAAGTTTGTTCAAATAAAAGCCCTGGGTCAAAATTGGCCCCGCCCCAGGGGGTCTTTGATTTTCCCAATATGCATATAGTAAAAACTTAAAATATCTTCTTTTAAAGAACCCAAAGAGCTAGAGCTAAGATATTTAGCATGAAACATCTTCTAATGAGTGTCTACCAAGTTTGTTCAAATAAAAAGCCCTGGGGTCAAAATTGTTCCCGCCCCAGGGGGTCATTGATTTTCCCTATATGCATATAGTAAAAACTTAAAAAGTCTTCTTTTTTAAAGAACTCAAAGAGCTAGAGCTAAGATATTTAGCATGAAACATGTTCTAATGGGTGTCTACCATGTTTGTTCAAATAAAAGCCCTGGGGTCAAAATTGGCCCCCCCCCCCAGGGGTCATTGATTTTCCTTTTATTTGTATAGCAAAAACTTAAAAATCTTCTTTGAAAAAACCCAAAGAGCTAGAGTTTAGATATTAAGCATGAAACATCTTCTAGTAATTGTCTACAAAGTTTGTTCAAATAAAAGCCCTGGGGTCAAAATTGGCCCCGCCCCAGGGGTGTCATTGGTTTTAACTATATGTGTATAGTAAAAACTTAAAAAATTTTCTTTAAAAAAAACCCAATGAGCTAGAGCTTAGATGTTTAGCATGAAACATCTTCTTATGGGTGTTTACCAAGTTTGTTCAAATAAAAGCGGTAGATCGTTGTTTTTCATTATATGTGTGTAGTAAAAACTTAACATCGTGAAACATCTTCTACTGGTTGTCTTCCAAGTTTGTTCAAATAAAAGCCCTGGGGTTAAACTGGCCCCGCTCCGGGTGCCTTTATACAGGTGAGCGGCCTCAGGGCCATCATGGCCCTCTTGTTTCTATTTATCATTTAATTTGATGGGATTTCTTTTCATGAAAACGTGGGTCCGTGGCAAGAAGCTGTCATGGCGGCAATATTATAGAACTATAAAATTATTTCTGAATTTCTGTGCAGATTTGATCGGATGCCCTCTCCAACATATTCAACTCAGATTGTTTACCTTTGTAAACACAATTAAATGCATTTATCAAATCCATCGATTCATTTAAACACAATAAAATGTAGGTCACGTACCATAAAAATATTTATCGGACCCACGTTTTCATGAACCAACTGCCTATTTATTCACTCCTATGTTTTTTTGTGCTTAAAGCTTTTATTTTATCTTTATAATAATTTTTTTTTGTACTCGCCTTGACAACAATTCTGAAATAAACTGTCGCCTGTAGAAGTTAGTTAATTTAGGAAGTGAAATTTTATTCCACATTGTCTCATCAAATAAAATTCTTTTGACATAAACATTTTCGTCATTGAGCCAAACGACAAAGTCTGCCCACTTAAGCCCTGTCACAAACATTTGACCTTGAACCTGGTAAAAGTAATCATGAGATCTGTTCAATTTAATTTCACCTTTATTCATTTTTCTTCAAGCAAAATGGCTGTTTATGTACAGCTTCTTCAAGAGTAACTCCAGCTCTAGATATAGGGCATTTCACTTCTAGACATCCATAGCTATCTGTAGATATTTCAAACACTTTGCCATCAACACTGGCACCTAATCCAGGAAACTTGTCACAAATTTGTAAACCCATTTTTTCAACTTTGACAGCATTTCCAGACATTTCCATATGCTTCTCATAAGCAAGAATTGCGTTTTCTTCGTTTTCAGACCATAAGTGGTAGCTTTCGATGAGAAGCTGGAATATAACAGCTGCTTAATAAGTCCATCTGGGTTTATTTTACGTTTTATTATTTTACCAAAGTTTGAAGCGGTAAGGATAATTTCCTTAGATTCTGCCACAACACACTTTTGATTGCTGTTTTGTTCTCATTTCAACAGCTTCAGTTATCATTTCATCAATTTTAAGTTTGCTTAGATAATCATCAACAGCACATTCTATATCCATGCTACTGGCCATATCGGGCAGACTTATACCTTTGACCAGGTAAATGTCCAACAATTTCTGTTTGGAAAATATCTCCATTCCCCTGTCCTTCTCACTATAGTGTGTGGATACCACTTCCACATTATCACTAACAGGCAAGTTTTCACCTAGTGTCACCTGCTCGTTGTCTATGTCTGTCAGTTCCTTATGAAAAAGAAAGAAACCAAATGCCGGGCTACAATTTTCTAAATTCTCATACAAAGTACGCAATGCCGGGATATCAAGATATCTGTCAACCGGGTCACGAGGGTCGTATAAAGTCACAGACTCTGACTGAATATTTTCTTGCTGTTTTCCAATATGTGCCTTTTTTATCTTCATATTTAGAAGTGGGGCTGAATGTACTTTTAGGTCTCTGGAACATTCCAACTACTAAGTTTTCCCGTACAGGTTACTGCTTCAGGGGCTTTCTGTAGGTTTTTCCGACTGAAATCCTCAACACAAAAAAGTAGACCGCCAGTGTGGTCCCAGTCTAAAATAAATAAAGTGATAATGTACTATTAAAGAAGAAATATACATGTAGTACAGTTTTTCAACAATTATATCAAAATCCTCATTAATGAAATACAATAATTTCAATTTGACAAGCCACTAGTCTGCATCCCATATATGGGGCGAGTTGGGAGGAGTGCGAACCATCAAACATGTACATTTGTTAGCCCAACAATTTGTGACAGGACTTTTTTGTATAAACAATCTGCTGCCTCGACCGATGTACCAAGTTTATCTAATTCTGTAAATACTTGTTTCAAAAGATCATCGAAGCAGTTTTTCTCTACACCTGGATACTTCATGGTGTCTCTATCAGTAATAAGCATACATATCTCGGGCCGACATCTCTTGTAGTGTTTTTTGGAAATTTTTTAAGAGTTTTTCCCCTTGCTCAACAAATCTTGACTTTTCCCCCTCTTGTACCTCTGCACTTTGTTGTGTTGACGCATGCGCATAAGCACCGCCCCACTCGCCTGATTTTCCATTAGAAAGATCACTGTAAATAAAGATAAAGAAAATGTTGACTTATATGTGTCGCAAACCCTCTGGCTAAGCGGTACACAACAATTTATATATTTTTTTTTAAAGTCTGAACAAAACCTGTTTTGACAAACCTGGCCTTTTTCTTGTAATTTTCTTCTGTTTTGTTACGTTTTGAGAAATATTACTTGTGAATAAGCAGAACATCTGTTCTGATATCACGATAAAATACGGTAAGAACCTCTGTTCATCCGTAAAAAATAAGTATGCCGTATATTATTTACGATCGTAAATGAATTAGACAATATACTGATTCGTACCACCAATCTTTCGAACCCATGGTGCCAATAATTTTTCGGCTGTCTGTTTAGGATCACCGACCTATGAGAACTAAATTCATAGATGTAAGTCATTTTTAGCAATATTATTAGCTTACCCTTTTTTAGCTCACCTGTCAAAAAGTGACAGGGTGAGCTTTTGTGATCGCTTTTCGTCCGTCGTCCGTCCGTCCGTAAACTTTTACTTTAAATGACATCTCCTCATAAACCACTAAGCCAATTTCATCTAAACTTCACAGGAATGATCCTTTGGTGGTAACCTTTAAAAATTGTTCAAAGAATTTAATTCCATGCAGAACTCCGGTTGCTATGGCAACCGAAAGAAAAAACTTTAAATATCTTCTTTTAAAAAACCCTAAGAGCTAGAGCTTAGATATTTGGCATGAAACATCTTCTTATGAGTGTCTACCAAGTTTGTTCAAATAAAAGCCCTGGGGTCAAAATTGGCCCCGCCCCAGGGGGTCTTTGATTTTCCCAATATGCATATAGTAAAAACTTAAAATATCTTCTTTTAAAGAACCCAAAGAGCTAGAGCTAAGATATTTAGCATGAAACATCTTCTAATGAGTGTCTACCAAGTTTGTTCAAATAAAAGCCCTGGGGTCAAAATTGTTCCCGCCCCAGGGGGTCATTGATTTTCCCTATATGCATATAGTAAAAACTTAAAAAGTCTTCTTTTAAAGAACTCAAAGAGCTAGAGCTAAGATATTTAGCATGAAACATGTTCTAATGGGTGTCTACCAAGTTTGTTCAAATAAAAGCCCTGGGGTCAAAATTGGCCCCCCCCCAGGGGTCATTGATTTTCCTTTTATTTGTATAGCAAAAACTTAAAAATCTTCTTTGAAAAAACCCAAAGAGCTAGAGTTTAGATATTAAGCATGAAACATCTTCTAGTAATTGTCTACAAAGTTTGTTCAAATAAAAGCCCTGGGGTCAAAATTGGCCCCGCCCCAGGGGTGTCATTGGTTTTAACTATATGTGTATAGTAAAAACTTAAAAAATTTTCTTTAAAAAAAACCCAATGAGCTAGAGCTTAGATGTTTAGCATGAAACATCTTCTTATGGGTGTTTACCAAGTTTGTTCAAATAAAAGCGGTAGATCGTTGTTTTTCATTATATGTGTGTAGTAAAAACTTAACATCGTGAAACATCTTCTACTGGTTGTCTTCCAAGTTTGTTCAAATAAAAGCCCTGGGGTTAAACTGGCCCCGCTCCGGGTGCCTTTATACAGGTGAGCGGCCTCAGGGCCATCATGGCCCTCTTGTTTCTATTTATCATTTAATTTGATGGGATTTCTTTTCATGAAAACGTGGGTCCGTGGCAAGAAGCTGTCATGGCGGCAATATTATAGAACTATAAAATTATTTCTGAATTTCTGTGCAGATTTGATCGGATGCCCTCTCCAACATATTCAACTCAGATTGTTTACCTTTGTAAACACAATTAAATGCATTTATCAAATCCATCGATTCATTTAAACACAATAAAATGTAGGTCACGTACCATAAAAATATTTATCGGACCCACGTTTTCATGAACCAACTGCCTATTTATTCACTCCTATGTTTTGTTGTGCTTAAAGCTTTTATTTTATCTTTATAATAATTTTTTTTGTACTCGCCTTGACAACAATTCTGAAATAAACTGTCGCCTGTAGAAGTTAGTTAATTTAGGAAGTGAAATTTTATTCCACATTGTCTCATCAAATAAAATTCTTTTGACATAAACATTTTCGTCATTGAGCCAAACGACAAAGTCTGCCCACTTAAGCCCTGTCACAAACATTTGACCTTGAACCTGGTAAAAGTAATCATGAGATCTGTTCAATTTAATTTCACCTTTATCATTTTTCTTCAAGCAAAATGGCTGTTTATGTACAGCTTCTTCAAGAGTAACTCCAGCTCTAGATATAGGGCATTTCACTTCTAGACATCCATAGCTATCTGTAGATATTTCAAACACTTTGCCATCAACACTGGCACCTAATCCAGGAAACTTGTCACAAATTTGTAAACCCATTTTTTCAACTTTGACAGCATTTCCAGACATTTCCATATGCTTCTCATAAGCAAGAATTGCGTTTTCTTCGTTTTCAGACCCATAAGTGGTAGCTTTCGATGAGAAGCTGGAATATAACAGCTGCTTAATAAGTCCATCTGGGTTTATTTTACGTTTTATTATTTTACCAAAGTTTGAAGCGGTAAGGATAATTTCCTTAGATTCTGCCACAACACACTTTTTGATTGCTGTTTTGTTCTCATTTCAACAGCTTCAGTTATCATTTCATCAATTTTAAGTTTGCTTAGATAATCATCAACAGCACATTCTATATCCATGCTACTGGCCATATCGGGCAGACTTATACCTTTGACCAGGTAAATGTCCAACAATTTCTGTTTGGAAAATATCTCCATTCCCCTGTCCTTCTCACTATAGTGTGTGGATACCACTTCCACATTATCACTAACAGGCAAGTTTTCACCTAGTGTCACCTGCTCGTTGTCTATGTCTGTCAGTTCCTTATGAAAAAGAAAGAAACCAAATGCCGGGCTACAATTTTCTAAATTCTCATACAAAGTACGCAATGCCGGGATATCAAGATATCTGTCAACCGGGTCACGAGGGTCGTATAAAGTCACAGACTCTGACTGAATATTTTCTTGCTGTTTTCCAATATGTGCCTTTTTTATCTTCATATTTAGAAGTGGGGCTGAATGTACTTTTAGGTCTCTGGGAACATTCCAACTACTAAGTTTTCCCGTACAGGTTACTGCTTCAGGGGCTTTCTGTAGGTTTTTCCGACTGAAATCCTCAACACAAAAAAGTAGACCGCCAGTGTGGTCCCAGTCTAAAATAAATAAAGTGATAATGTACTATTAAGAAGAAATATACATGTAGTACAGTTTTTCAACAATTATATCAAAATCCTCATTAATGAAATACAATAATTTCAATTTGACAAGCCACTAGTCTGCATCCCATATATGGGGCGAGTTGGGAGGAGTGCGAACCATCAAACATGTACATTTGTTAGCCCAACAATTTGTGACAGGACTTTTTTGTATAAACAATCTGCTGCCTCGACCGATGTACCAAGTTTATCTAATTCTGTAAATACTTGTTTCAAAAGATCATCGAAGCAGTTTTTCTCTACACCTGGATACTTCATGGTGTCTCTATCAGTAATAAGCATACATATTTTATTACCTTTTCTCACTGATGTACTGAAATCAAATAACTCTTGATATCGAGTTGAAAATGTTATTACCAATAAATTTAATTGATAATTTATTCAAAACTATAATGATTTTATAATATAATACAATATAGTAACAAAAGATCTGCTCATATGTAACAGAAACACAGAACAGAACTAGAAATATGCTCCCTATTGCAAATATCTCTTTTTAATCTTCATCGGTCATAAAGAAAGCCAGAGACAAATCTTCGTTCCACTGTTTCAGGATACTGTGCAGACACAAAGAAGTGAGATACCTCAAATTTGCAGACACAGTTGCAACCAGGAGGCAAATTTCATTCTATATATTCCTTTGCCATCACTTCACATATAACTTTCTCTAACACTTTATTACATTCACAAAATCAAAAAGCTATTTATATTAAATTAAGAGTATGAAATTTTAATAAATAACCAATAAGCTCAAAATAAGTGATAATTTTATATAATACAATATAGTAACAAAAGATCTGCTCATGTGTAACAGAAACACAGAACAGAACTTGAAATGTGCTCTCTATAGCAGATATCTCTTTTTGATCATAATTGGTCATAATTTAAGCCAGAGACAAATCTTCATTTCACTGTTTCAGGATACAAAGTCATCCAAAGATATTCTTCACTGTTTCAGCAGGCAACAGGAAGCAACCAAGAATGATTATATCCTATATCTGTGCAGACACAAACAAAGAAGTGAGATACCTCAAATTTGCAGACACAGTTGCATCCAGGAGGCAAATTTCATTCCCATATATTTCTTTGCCATGCTGTTTGATGCACAAAATTCATGTCTTCTTTATTATTTGGACATCTAATAATTCTTGCCTTCCTGTCTTCCAGGCATACTTATTTTCCTGTACATTTTCTTAATCTTCATTGGAAAACCTGTTTATACATGTTTTTGAGGAAACACACTGTGACAGTATCAAAGCACTATACATATGACTTCGCAGGCATTTCTTATTAGGAAAAATCAATTACTATAACCTTGGGTACAAGGAAAGTTGATTTTTGAAATGACTTCACCTGTCTCTTCATTTCACCAGTATCTTTAACACTATTAGCTTCACAGAATCAAATAGGTATTTATATGAAATTGAGAATGTTATTTCCAATGAAATTATAATAAATGAAATATAAGCTCAAAATAAGTGATAATTTTATATAATACAATATAGTAACAAAAGATCTGCTCATGTGTAACAGAAACACAGAACAGAACTTGAAATGTGGTCTCTATTGCAGATATCTCTTTCTGATCATAATCGGTCATAAAGAAAGCCAGAGACAAATCTTCACTGTTTCAGCAGGAAACAGGAAGCAAACAACAGTGTTTATATCCTATATATGTGCAGACACAAATGTGGAAGAGAGATACCTCAAAGTCAGTTGCATCCAGGAGGCAAATTACAGTCCCATATATTCCTTTGTCATGCTGTTTGATGTACAAAAATGAAGTCTTCCTTATTATTTTGACATCTAGCCTTTCTGTCTTCCAGGCATTCACATTTTCCTGCACATTTTCCTGATCTTCATTGACAAAAAATGTTTATACATGTCTTTAAGGAGAAAGAAGATACACACTGTGGCAGTGTCAAAGCACTATACATATGATTTCACAGGCATTTCTTATTAGGAAAAATCGATTACTATAATCTGGCATACAAGGAAAGTTAGCCTTTGAAAATGACTTCACATGTCATTTTATTTCACTAGTATCTCTATCACTATTACCTTCTCATATATTAAATTAAGAATGAAATTTCAAATGAAATTATAAAAAATAACCAATAAGCTCAAAATAATAAAAATTTTATATAATACAATATAGTAACAAAAGATCTGCTCATGTGTAACAGAAACACAGAACAGAACTTGAAATGTGCTCTCTATTGCAGATATCTCTTTCTGATCATAATCGGTCATAATTATACCCCCACAAATGAAGTTTAGGGGGGATATATAGGAGTCAGCTTGTCGGTCGGTTGGTTGGTCCGTCGGTCAGTCGGTCCACATCATGGTTTCCGGACGATAACTAGAGTTTGGAATGAGGTATTGTAATCAAACTTGGTATATAGCAACCTTATGTGGAAACTCCGGTTGGTATTGCATTTGGAACCCCTGGGGTCAAGGGAAAGGTCACCATTTCTAAAAATAGAAAAATGGTTTCCGGACAATAACTAGAGTTAGGAATGAGATATTGTTTTCAAACTTGGCGTATAGCAAGCTTATATGAAGACCTCGGTTTGTATTGCATTTGGGCCCCCTGGGGTCAAGGTCACCATTACTAGAAATAGAAAAATGGTTTCCGGACAATAACTTGACTTAGGAATGAGATACTGTAATCAAACTTGATGTATAGCAAGCTTATATGAAGACCTGGGTTGGTATTGCATTTGGACCCCCTGGGGTCAAGGTCACTGTTACTAAAAAAAGAAAAATGGTTTCCGGACAATAATTAGAGTTAGGAATGAGATATTGTTATCAAACTTGGCGTATAGCAAGCTTATATGAAGACCTCGGTTTGTATTGCATTTGGGCCCCCTGGGGTCAAGGTCACCATTACTAGAAATAGAAAAATGGTTTCCGGACAATAACTTGACTTAGGAATGAGATACTGTAATCAAACTTGATGTATAGCAAGCTTATATGAAGACCTGGGTTGGTATTGCATTTGGACCCCCTGGGGTCAAGGTCACTGTTACTAAAAAAAGAAAAATGGTTTCTGGACAATAATTAGAGTTAGGAATGAGATATTGTTATCAAACTTGGCGTATATCAAGCTTCTTTCAAGACCTCAGTTGCTATTACAATTTATTGAAATATTTCTTTGTACACAGTTGATAGTTTGTGTTCAAATTTTTCTTCTGACTACGTTTTTTTCAAAAAGTCAAAGTTGCTGGTGGGGGTATTAATCACCTTCAGTGATAGGTCTAGTTTAAGCCAGAGACAAATCTTCATTCCACTGTTTCAGGATACAAAGTCATCTAGAGGTATTGTTCACTGTTTCAGCAGGCAACAGTAACTGTCAACATTTTTAAATAAATAGTGACTTTAAAATTAAAATTAATTTCAGTAGTATTATTTTATCAATATACTTAAAAATAATATGTTTCTGAGAGCTAATGTGCCCTTAAACCTTCCACAAGACTTGGAGGCCTTTGCCTAAATCATAACAATGCTGCTGCTCAAAAGTGGGTGCTTGTTTAGAAGTTCCTAGGAAAGAAAAAAGTAGTACAACGTCCCCACCCGTCTTATTCCCCAGACCTTAGTCCCTGTGATTTTCTCTTGTTTCCCTTATTGAAGAAAACTATCTGGACGTCAACATGAGTCTCAAAGTGCGTTAGATAGTGCAATTTTACAGTGCCTACAGGGTGTACCTAAAGACGCGTACCTTTCTGCCTTCACAGAGTGGATTTCTAGGCTAGAAAATGTATTTCTGTTAAGGACGAATACTTGGAAGGGTTAAAGTAAATAGTATATGACTGTGCCCGATAACGCAGTTTAGAGAATTGTAACGACAAATTTAAATGAACTTCTCTTGTAATCTCAACTGATCAAAGCTTACAACTTATTTGAACCACACTAGAACTAACTAGTACTTGTGTCATATGACGAAACATGGTTGTGACCCATGTAGGACTAAAACTCGCAATCCCTGGGTTGAGAGGCTGACACCTAACCACTAGGCTATCTCTCCATTTAATCCACAATTTTATAATTGCTCTTGATATTCAATCCTAATGATGATTAAAAACTGACAATGGCCATGATTATAAACTACAAAACAAGTGTAAGTAGTCCACCTTTAAATCTTAAATAGTTTGTTATCTCATCTAAACCTCTATACTGAACAATGGTTCCATTATCAAAAGCACTCAGTAGCCTTCCCATTTTAACAACTTGTATTGTCTCCTGTGGAAGTCTGTAGATTGAGCGATGAATATCAATGTCATGGCCCATAAACTCAGCCATAGTTTCTAAATCATGTCTACTCAAGTTCAAGACCTGTGAAATGGTAGCTATATGCTTCCGTAGTTTCGTGCTTGTAATATTTTCTGCTTTACATAAATTTGCTTCTTTACCATATTTCCGTAGAACATCAGTACTTCTAATTGGCTCCTTTGAATTGAAATTGGACCTAGGAAGTAAATACAGGTTCTCTGGATGTATTCCAGCCATTTCCCTGTGCTGTAACAATAGGTCAATATTGCTTTCTATTTCAGATGTGAGTAAGACTGGTACAGTACGTCCTTTCTTCCCTCTTATTTCAATTTGGGAAAATGTTGCACATAACATTTTCTCAACAGGTGTGAGATATTCTTCCACTTCTTGGAGATTAGAAGTCTTATTCCTTCTAGAAACGATTCAGAGTCAACTCGTCCCCTGCTCAACTCGTCCCCTGGTCAACTCGTCACCTTTTGGTCAACTCGTCCCTTGGACAACTCGTCCCCTGGTCAACTCGTCCCCTGGTCAACTCGTCCCCTATATTTTATTATTATTTGTTTTTCATATATTTCATAAATTATTATAGACTGTTAAAATAATATATTATAAAATTACTGAATTGGACATGTTTTGACGCGTTTTGTATGCAAATATTTGGAGGTTTTTTTTGTCTAATAATAAGTATATATATGCATAATTCTGATTAAGTTACATTGTTAAGAAAAGCCAGCAACAAACTTGTAACAATAACAAATTTATTACATATGTACAGAAAAATTATTGAAGAAAAATTAAATAACAATTTATGTTTACAAATGCCTGAAGTCCAAATAAAAATATAAATCTCAAATGTCTTGTCTGATCCTGGAATGATCCCTTTTTGAATAGCACAGTTAAATCCAAGTTAAATCCAAGAACACTTTAGAATAAATTCCCACAATAAAATTCACAAGAATAATTTAATCTATTATAAAATCCAAGCTCCAATAAATCACTTAATATCCAAGTTGAATGATACTCCAAATGTATTGATGACTTATAAGGTAACTGATGACTTAAAAGGTAACTGATGACTTAAAAGGTAACTGATGACTTAAAAGGTAACTGATAACTTAAAAGGTAACTGATAACTTAAAAGGTAACTGATGACTTAAAAGGTAACTGATGACTTAAAAGGTAACTGATGACTTAAAAGGTAACTGATGACTTAAAAGGTAACTGATGACTTAAAAGGTAACTGATGACTTATAAGGTAACTGATGACTTAAAAGGTAACTGATGACTTAAAAAGTAACTGATGACTTAAAAGGTAACTGATGACTTATAAGGTAACTGATGACTTATAAGGTAACTGATGACTTAAAAGGTAACTGATGACTTAAAAGGTAACTGATGACTTAAAAGGTAACTGATGACTTAAAAGGTAACTGATGACTTAAAAGGTAACTGATGACTTAAAAAGTAACTGATGACTTAAAAGGTAACTGATGACTTAAAAGGTAACTGATGACTTAAAAGGTAACTGATGACTTAAAGGTAACTGATGACTTAAAAGGTAACTGATGACTTAAAAGGTAACTGATGACTTAAAAAGGTAACTGATGACTTAAAAAGTAACTGATGACTTAAAAGGTAACTGATGACTTAAAAGGTAACTGATGACTTAAAAGGTAACTGATGACTTATAAGGTAACTGATGACTTAAAAGGTAACTGATGACTTATAAGGTAACTGATGACTTAAAAGGTAACTGATGACTTAAAAGGTAACTGATGACTTAAAAGGTAACTGATGACTTAAAAGGTAACTGATGACTTAAAAGGTAACTGATGACTTAAAAGGTAACTGATGACTTATAAGGTAACTGATGACTTAAAAGGTAACTGATGACTTAAAAGGTAACTGATGACTTAAAAGGTAACTGATGACTTAAAAGGTAACTGATGACTTATAAGGTAACTGATGACTTATAAGGTAACTGATGACTTAAAAAGTAACTGATGACTTAAAAGGTAACTGATGACTTATAAGGTAACTGATGACTTAAAAAGTAACTGATGACTTAAAAGGTAACTGATGACTTAAAAGGTAACTGATGACTTAAAAGGTAACTGATGACTTAAAAGGTAACTGATGACTTAAAAGGTAACTGATGACTTAAAAGGTAACTGATGACTTAAAAGGTAACTGATGACTTAAAAGGTAACTGATGACTTAAAAAGTAACTGATGACTTATAAGGTAACTGATGACTTAAAAGGTAACTGATGACTTAAAAGGTAACTGATGACTTAAAAAGTAACTGATGACTTAAAAGGTAACTGATGACTTAAAAAGTAACTGATGACTTATAAGGTAAATGATGACTTAAAAGGTAACTGATGACTTAAAAAGTAACTGATGACTTAAAAGGTAACTGATGACTTAAAGATCACTGATGACTTAAAAGGTAACTGATGACTTAAAGATCACTGATGACTTAAAAGGTCACTGATGACTTAAAAGGTAACTGATGACTTAAAAGGTAACTGATGACTTAAAAGGTAACTGATGACTTAAAAGGTAACTGATGACTTAAAAGGTAACTGATGACTTATAAGGTAACTGATGACTTAAAAGGTAACTGATGACTTAAAAGGTAACTGATGACTTAAAAGGTAACTGATGACTTAAAAGGTAACTGATGACTTATAAGGTAACTGATGACTTAAAAGGTAACTGATGACTTAAAAGGTAACTGATGACTTAAAAGGTAACTGATGACTTAAAAGGTAACTGATGACTTAAAAGGTAACTGATGACTTAAAAGGTAACTGATGACTTATAAGGTAACTGATGACTTGCAACAACTTGGATCACTTCTATCCAGTGAAATTCTGCTGCTGATCCAGTAAGAAAGAACGTGTTGTAATTTGGCCAGCATATCAAGCTGCATCTGCTGCCAATACTGTGGGGTAGCGCGTATATTTTTAAATGAAGAGAATAACTGGTCTGTAGAAATCATTCTTTTTAATTGACCAGGATCTTTTAACTGTCCTGCACTGATATCACTCTGAAATGTCTTTCTAGTTGTCAAGGATATACTATTTTGAAGTTGTTCTTTTTCTGTTGCATCAAGTGCCTGAAATATATATTCTGTACATTCAGAGAAGCATGGGTCTTTGTTGGTTAATCTCTGACTAAAATATTTTTTTAAACTTAGTTACTGGTCTGTTGGTGCTGAATATATTCAAGCCAGTAGGAAATAGCTTTGGAAAACATAAGGCCTCCCATTCTGGTTGCTTGAAATATGTGGTAGGTGTTTGCCCTTCGGCTGGTGCAATGTTTAAAACATTTGCCATTTGAATTTCTGGTCCATTTACTGGTTGTACACATGTCACTGCATTCAGTGAAGCTTTGTTTTGAAGTTCTTCTTGAACTTCTGTAGAATTGTCAAAATCTACTTCATCCTCACTGTCGATAACTTCTTCTTCATTTCTATCATGGTGTTTGGTTATGTGATCAGCTTCACACTTATTTGTTGTAGTGCAGTCTTCAACAATGACATTTCTGTTAGCTTCAGTGTGTCCAGAGTTTTGAGAATTAACTGCTGACCAAAGTTTGGAATTGTTCTCAGCACTTTTTTGCTGCCAATTTTGGTTTTACCTGTACCTGAGAATACAGTGGTGAGTGGGTCTTCAAGTAACTAACAGCTTCATTTACAATTTTACATAGCTTGCAAGCTGTTGATGATAAGGATGCTTGTCAAAAAGTCTTCTTTTGAGAGCTAAGGTGATTATTTGAGCACTTGCTATATTTCTAGGAAGACTTGTTGTAACTTTAGAGAGATCTGAGGGGACCAAAACAACCTGACCACTTAATTTGTGCTGTGCACCTGTATGTAGAGTAATCACTTTCATAAATGGCAAAATCTGAGATTTAATCTGTTGTTCAAGAAATGTCAAATGTTCAAGTACATGTGGAATGGATTCTAATGATAGATTATTCACTAAACACAAAGCTGGAATTGAGCTTCTTTTTAAAGCAGCATCACATGTTTGACAGATCCAATCAGTTGTTGTTCCTCTCCTAGCTTCAATAATATTTCTGATTAACTCTTGCTCGATTTTTCTATACTTCGAAGGTGCATATTTCAACACTGAACGCCTAAACATAAGTCTTGCACAAGAAAAGCTTTCATACAAGGCACCATCTTTGATTGCTCGTTTAAAATGTATAATGGCTGTTTCTACAGATGTACTGTTTCTGTTAGTTTTTCTCTTAGCAGCTTCTTTTTTCTTGTCTAATATTCTTTGATTTGTAGACTTTGAATGGCGTTCATTCATTTTTCTGTAGGCATTATTTTCCTTTTCAATTTCCTTTTCAGTTTCTAATTTATTCATTCTTTCTGTTTTTTTCTTAAAGATTTTATGTGAAAATTGTACAAAATTAGAAGGCAATTAATTGTAAATTATAATTTTTATAAAATACCGGTTTTCCAAAAATCGTATCGCAGTACGAAATTTATTTTTTCATATTGCAATATATCGGTATACCGGTAAACCGTTACACCCTTACAGCATACTAGAAAATGGAAAACCTGAGATAATGTGACCATATATTATACCAGAAACAACAATAAAGCTGATTTAACTTCAAAGAATTCAAAATGCTCAAGTAACATAATTTCAAAGAAATAGTGTTTTCTTTTGAAACCGACTAAAATGTAATAATAGTGTATGTATGTTTTTACAAACTTAAACAATATACATAAAGCTTTCGATAAAATGTTAATGATGAATATCAGTAACAATCATACACAATGCAGACAACTTCTACATGCACTTAAATGGAAGTTTTAAAACATAAAGAAATGGTACAAGTAAAGAAGGATGTAAGATATGGTTTTACATCACAAAGTGAAATAATACAGCTCAATATAGTGAAATCATTAACAAGTCACTATACTCCTTAGGATAAATTAAATTCACTGGCAATGCAGATAACTTCTACATGCACTAAAAATAAAGTTTTAAAACATAAAGAAATGGTACAAGTAAAGAAGGATGTAAGATAATTATGGTTTTACATCACAAAGTGAAATAATACAGCTCAATATAGTGAAATCATTAACAAGTCACTATACTCCTTAGGATAAATTAGTATTCACTGGCAATGTAGATAACTTCCACAGGCACTAAAAATAAAGTTTTAAAACATAAAAACAAAAATTGTATGTGAGTTTATGTAGGAAAAATGTCAAAGTGGTGTTGGAGTAGCTTCACATATTTTATGCATTGTCAACATTTTTTAGCTACAATGTCCTCTTTCTCCTCATCAGACACACTGCCTTGTATTCTTGCATGGCCTACTACTTTGTCACTCCTCTTGTCAGTAAAATCATCATTCTCATCACCGTCAAAATCGTCATCAAACATATGACATGCTGCCTGTGCATCCTTGGAAGCTATTTCCCTTTTCATAGTTTTAACCTTCTCTCGCAGGTCATTATTCTCATGATGGAGATGGAGGTTGTAGTTCTCAGTAGTTGTCAACTTTTGTTGTGTTGCAACTGCCTTCATTTGAAGGTCTTTCAGTACAGAAGAACTTTGACTGAAATAGGCATTTGATGTCCTTCTTAGTCTGTTTAAGTCCTCCTTTGCATTCTGGACATCACCAACCATCAAAGAGTAGAGGCCTGCCTTCAGTTTTGTGTCCAAGTCCTCCTGAAAGGTGCTCATACTCTTACTAAAATCATCCAGGCTATTGCGGAATCCTTTTGAAACTTTGGCAGGAGAAGGACCTTCCTGCCCCTTTGAAGGTGAAGGCTCTAAAGATGTTGTATCTGATTTTGGAGAAGCCAGTGTAAAGAGAGATTGTGCACATAGTGGTTTCTTTGAGGAAGATGGGTGCTCAATAGATGAAGATTAGGTTTCGGATTTTAGTGTTGAGGTTTTGGGCGTTGCTGGATTCATGCTTGTCTAATGGATCTGAAAATAGAGTTAGGTAGGTTGCAAACTAGCTACAGTGTTATATTAAAAGCACAATCACCAATATACTGTAAAATCTGAATATTTCCTTCTGAATTATTACTTTCAAGTCTTCAAAATTTAAGGAAAATTGAAGTCTGAATTTTTTTGTCTGAAAATTTCAAAATATGTTAAGAAGGAACTCTATAAGAAAATATTTGACTTTACAGTATTTCATGACGTTTTGATTGAACAGTTATTACAAATAATAATATAATTTGATCATATTTATATGCGCAATATAAAAAAATATTCATTTATTTCGAATAAACAGCCGTTTAGTCGGGTAATTTTGACAAAAACCCAGCGGTCAGGTCTCTGTCGAGTTACACTAACGGTGACTTCGAGATTACATATCTTCTTAAAACTTGAAATGATTGTAATGACAGCTTAAATTCCTTTAAGAGTAATCAATTCCCTACCATTTGGTACCAAGATATTGAAAATTGGTGAAAAAATGTTGGAGTTATCATATGGAACTCATATTAAGATGAGTGCTGGAAAATGAGCGGCGAGTTGCATACCTTTACTAAATATATTGATAGATAGATAGATAGATATTTATTCAGGTTAAAACACACATACATGTATACATAAAACAAACACTTAAGCATTTTATATAAAACTGATGACACAATTGTAATAAAATATTTCGGAAGATTGTCAAACATAAATATCACAGACGGCTCATTAAATAATAAAATATTATAACTAAAAACAAAATCTAAAACTCTTTCTTTCCTATGACTAGATATCAATTTACTAGTTTAATAAAAGGTGACGACGTAAGTGGAAACATGTATAAAGTAGTGTGCAATAACCTCGGATTGCCCATGAAAGCCCGAAGGCTTATTTCCAATGGGGTCCTTGGATATATACTTACTATAATATACAATATAAAACACAAAAACATTGAAAAATACAAAACTTCGGAAACTGGAAGATGTCATTTACGTAAAATATCAAACTAGTATTTCCATTAACTTTGCTAAAAGGAAAACAATAAAAATGAGATCAATATCTAGTCATACTAGTGGGTTTAATTAACCTAACTGTTCTAGTAAATGGGCCTTCACAGAGCTTTTGAAATCTCCTATCTTATTAATTTTTTTGATGTATGTCGGCAAGGAATTCCAATCATTAATTGCTTTTTGAAAAAAAGTTACATTATCTTTCCCATAACTTCTTGGGACCCTAAAATTGAATTGATTCGACCGAGTTGAATAAGACAGGTATAAAATTTTCTATCATATATGAAGGGCACTGGTTATTAACAATTTTAAAAACATGATTAAGACGTAATTGCTTATTTCTGTTTTCTACATTTAGTAAAGACATATTAGCAAGAATAACATTATTGACACTATCTCTAGGTCCCAAACCGTGTATAAATCTTAACAATTTTATTTTGACAAATTTGAAGCTTATTTTTAAAACACTTGTTCAGGCTCGGGTACCAAGAAGAACATGCATAATCAAGGTGACATTGTATTAGTGCTGAGCATAAATATTTTCTAGTCCTAAAATCTAAAACATATTATATATCATTTTTTTAATTTTTGTGGGAGATGAAGGTAATTGAATTAAAACCATAAACCAAATATTAAAACATGTTTAAAATGAAAATACTGCAGTTTACATGGTTTTGAGAGGTAGGAGGGTCGAAGAGTGGATGAGGAGGGGGGGGGGTTGGCCCGGGGGTAGGACCAATCAACGCGCCGAACACCTGTGGCAGAAATAAGATAAGCAGAAATTTAAAACCCCTTATTTTGACAAAAAAAAACTGCATAATATTAAACCCACAGAAGTAAGTACTTATACGGTATTTATAGTGTTATAACAGATAGCAAGAACTAAACTACCAGTCAGTGAGTATATTTTAGAATGTTTCCGGGCACAACCACACATGCCTTAACTATGAAAATTTGAGTTTTCAGTTTTTGAAATACTAGATAATACCAATAGTTAATACTAGATAATACCAAAAAATTCAGATGCATATAATTATGAGTTAAGGCATGTTCTATGAGGTAGACCATGGAACACTGCAGCTAGCTCACACACACATCAAGTCGTGGGCTTAGCGCAAAACGGTTGTAACTCACTTTTTTCCACAAAATAACATTTTTAACATTTTCAATGTGTTTTGTGGTTATGCATATCCTCAGTAAATATTTTAAATGGATTCTGAAAATTAACAAGTTAAATCAATATTTGTCAAAAGGTTGTATCTCAAATTGCTCTTAATTTTCAGCGCAAAAGGGTTGTATCTCAAGTTACAACCTTTTTGCGCTGAAAATTCTGATAGTGCAATGGAAGTAAATTAGAGTTTGTCATTTATAGAAGGGTGAAATGGATCTTTATTGTGTCCACAGAAATATAACCATTTCTTAATATAGCAGTCATATTGTTTCCTAGTAGACTGTCTCCATGATTGTATGATGATCTCACTTGCCTCATATGGAACTTTGTTACGTCTGAGTGCTTCCCGGATAAGCGAAAAACACCTAGTCTCATTTTCTTGAGAGGATGCCTCTGGTCTGGCTTGTGAGGAAGACGAAGTATCTCCTTCGGCTGTGGCAGGAGGAAGCATGGGCCTGTTATCATGTGTATCAAGAGAGCCCACCATGTCTGTGTAGGCCAAATCAGAGCTATTACTACTGCCTCTGCAGAGTCTTGCTCTATCTTTTGAAGTGTTCTCCCTATCAGACTGAAAGGTGGAAAAATATAATGTAAGGCATCAGACCAGCATAATGTAAACGCGTCAACAGCTATTGCTGTTGGCTTAGGCCGGAGGGAAGCATAATTTTCCAGTTTTTTGTTTAACCTAGAGGCAAATAGATCTATTGATATTCCCAGAAAAGCTTTTTGTATCTTGGAAAAAACTTTGTTACAGAGAGACCATTCTAGGTCATCATTAAATGATCTTGAGAGGGTATCAGCCTCTTGGTTTGTTGTCCCTGGTAGATGGACAGCACTTATGGTAATTTTTCTCTCCAAACACCAAAGCCAGATTTCCCTTGCTAGCTCATCTAGTATTTGGGTCTTCCCACCATATTTATTAATATAAGATACACTTGTTGTGTTATCCATAAAGATTTGAATATGAACACGTTTGTTCTCTTTGCACAAAGAATGCAATGCTAGTTGACAAGCCTTGAGTTCAAGTATATTGATGTGAGATGTTTGGTCACCAGTTGACGAATTCCCCCCTGTTTTAGTACCCTCAGTTTTATTAAAAGCTCCACACCCCTGGGACGAAGCATCAGTGTATAGGATGATATGAGGCTTGTCCCTTAATACAGATTTACAGCTTGATGGTATAGTCTGGAGCCACCAATTTAAATTATCTACTACTGAATGAGGAATAAACATATAGTGGTCAAAATTTCCTTTTGCTTTATTTAATTGTGCTTCTTTAAGTTTTTCAAGTGGCTTATAAAATAAGGGAGCATGTGTCACAGCTGGCTCTGCAGCTACCATCTTACCAATAACCTGAGCTAATTTTCTTATAGGACATTTTGATTTCTTCAGTAAGTCCGTTATACAATTAATTAATTCAGATTTTCTTTCTGTGATTAATGTAATGGTCATTGATTCAGAACAAAGCACAAACCCTAGAAAGGTGATTTGCTTGCTGGGGACAAGGACAGACTTTGAGCGATGTACTGTTAACCCAAGAGAATCCATTAAAGTGACAGTGCTATTGATATTCTGCAGACAACTTTCATAAGTTGTTCCTTGCAAGCAACTATCATCAATATATGACGTACTTACGAACCCTCTAGCTCGCAAAGTTGCAAACACAGGCTTTAGTATTTTGGTAAATACTCTTGGGACAGTTGTTAAACCCATGACTAAACAAGTAAATTGGTATTTAAAGCCATTAAAAATAAATCTGAAATATTTCCTGTCTGCTTTTCTAATTGGGATGGAATAAAAAGCCTCCGAAAGATCAACAGAGCCAAAGTAACAATTTCTACGCATAGACTCTATAGCAGACTGAAGTGTTTCCATCTTAAAGTGGATTGCATCCATGTAATCATCATTAAATCTCTTAAGGTTGAGTATAATTCTGATTGTCCCATCTTTCTTTTTCCGTGGAAAGATATTTGAAATGTACTCATCTTCATCATGTGATGTGATTTTTTCAATAATATTACATTTTAGAAATCTGTTAATTTCTTCAGATATTTTAAGCTTCTCTGTATCTTTGAATATAATAGGTTTTGGAACAAATGTTTGAATAGGTTTAGTGTTTAGTTCGACTTTGTAGCCACATACTGTTTGAAGAACGCAGCGATCTTTTGTTAAATTTTTCCATTCATTAATATAATTGTGCCCCCACTTTAGTGGCGGGCATTTAGATTTACCCTTGTCCGTCCGTCCGTCTGTTCACTTTTGTGTGGCACGTAACTCAAAAAGTATTTGACCTAGAGTCATGAATCTTTACAGGAATGTTGATCAGCATGTGTAGTTGTGCACCGGGGTATTTTCGTCTGGATATTGTTAGTATTTTTAGAGTTATTGCCCTTGACTTAGTAAAATTTTGCAATTTTCAACTTGTGTCGCATGTAACTCAAAAAGTATTTGACCTAGAGTCATGAAACTTTACAGAAATGTTGATCAGCATATGTAGTTGTGCACCTGGGTATTTTGATCTGGATAGTTTTAGTATTTTTAGAGTTATTGCCCTTGACTTAGTAAAATTGTGCAATTTTCAACTTGTGTTGCATGTAACTCAAAAAGTATTTGACCTAGAGTCATGAAACTTTACAGGAATATTGATCAGCATGTGTAGTTGTGCACCTGGGTATTTTCGTATGGATTTATTTAGTATTTTTAGAGTTATTGCCCTTGACTTATAAATATTTTGCAATTTTCAACTTGTGTGGCACGTAACTCAAAAAGTATTTGACCTAGAGTCATGAATCTTTACAGGAATGTTGATCAGCATGTGTAGTTGTGCACCGGGGTATTTTCGTCTGGATATTGTTAGTATTTTTAGAGTTATTGCCCTTGACTTAGTAAAATTTTGCAATTTTCAACTTGTGTCGCATGTAACTCAAAAAGTATTTGACCTAAAGTCATGAAACTTTACAGAAATGTTGATCAGCATATGTAGTTGTGCACCTGGGTATTTTCATCTGGATAGTTTTAGTATTTTTAGAGTTATTGCCCTTGACTTAGTAAAATTGTGCAATTTTCAACTTGTGTCGCATGTAACTCAAAAAGTATTTGACCTAGAGTCATGAAACTTTACAGGAATATTGATCAGCATGTGTAGTTGTGCACCTGGGTATTTTCGTATGGATTTATTTAGTATTTTTAGAGTTATTGCCCTTTACTTATAAATATTTTGCAATTTTCAACTTGTGTGGCACGTAACTCAAAAAGCATTTGACCTAGAGTCATGAATCTTTACAGGAATGTTGATCAGCATGTGTAGTTGTGCACCGGGGTATTTTCGTCTGGATATTGTTAGTATTTTTAGAGTTATTGCCCTTGACTTAGTAAAATTTTGCAATTTTCAACTTGTGTCGCATGTAACTCAAAAAGTATTTGACCTAGAGTCATGAAACTTTACAGAAATGTTGATCAGCATATGTAGTTGTGCACCTGGGTATTTTCATCTGGATAGTTTTAGTATTTTTAGAGTTATTGCCCTTGACTTAGTAAAATTGTGCAATTTTCAACTTGTGTCGCATGTAACTCAAAAAGTATTTGACCTAGAGTCATGAAACTTTACAGGAATATTGATCAGCATGTGTAGTTGTGCACCTGGGTATTTTCGTATGGATTTATTTAGTATTTTTAGAGTTATTGCCCTTGACTTAGAAATATTTTGCAATTTTCAACTTGTGTCGCATGTAACTCAAAAAGGATTTGACATAAAGTCATTAAACCTTATGGGAAGGTTGCTCAGCATATTTAGTTTTGCACCTGGGGTTTCGCTTGTGGATTTATCCAGTATTTGTAGAGTTATTTCCCTTGACTTAGTAAAAACTGTTTCATTATGTTGTTATTTGTTCCTTGAGTGCTTGAGTTAGAATCAGCCAACTTTACAGGAATAATGATCAACATCACTAAAATACAGGAATAATGATTCACATCACTGTGAAGCTATGCACCTGGGATTTAGCATGTGGATTTTTTTTCAGTTTTGTTAGAGTTATTGCCCTTGACTTACAATAGTATTAATTTGCAATTTTCAACTTGTTCATGCATAGCTCAAAAAGTATTTCACTTGTAGGCCTGAAAGTTTCCAAGAATGTTGGTCAGCATGTGTACTTATGCACCTTGGGGTTTGCTTGTGGATTTATTCAGTATTTGTAAAGTTCTTGCCCTGTACTTTAGTAAAAGATTTTTAGTTTTCAAAAAATATTTGACCTAGAGTCATAAGATTGACAGAACAGTGGCGCAGTGGGGGCACCCGTGTCTTAAGGACACATTTCTAGTTTTTAATTTTTTCTGCTTGAAAGTTTTCTTTTGTGTTTGAAATTGTCAAGATGTCTTTACTTACGTCTAACGTTTTTGGTAAGGTTGTTTCCTGCTGTAAAGTTTTTGTTTCCTTGTTTGTTGTTGGTTGTTGTGCTTGAAGTTTTGCTGCTGGTTGTTTCTGAATTGATGATGGGGGGCATGGAACCTGCTGTAACTTTGATGTTTCAGTCCCCTGGCCCCCCCTCTGAATAAAAAAGGCTGCCTTGGTGATGATGATATGTTATTGCTGACAATTGAAGTAGGATTGTCATTGAGAGATTAAATGTCCTCTTTAAGTGTATCGCCAAAAAGTTGTGTGGCAGAGGTCTTCGTTGAGTCGCATAATGTTTTATATTTTAGTAGCATTGCCTTCTTCATCTTTGCCTTACGATTTGTGTTGAGGCTGTTTATATGGTATGTCATCATCTTGACGGCATCTGAAGCGAGTGATTGGACCTGTTTTCTGTCCATGTCTTGTGATTTTGTTGATTCAAGTATTCTTATTATCAGAATCAGGCATGTCGACAAGTCACTCATGCTCTTTTGCATCAATACATCGTGTGATTTCTTTTCTGATGGTAGATTTTTCCATACGTTTGGATCCACCTTCGGACTTTGCAAATTCTCCATGTTTGTAGGCCTTGGGTGTCGTTCCACCAGTTTTTTTAAAAAAATTTCCTCATTTGGTTGGCTTCTCAAGGATTTGTTTAACACTTCTGCCAATTTTCTGTTTACTTCCTCCCCAAGCACAGCAGGCTCATCAAAAAATTGATTGATGTCATCAACTAAATCTAAATCTGATGTTTCTGATTCAGATGAAGAGCAGTTATCTTGGAGGATGTCATCAAGTTCATCATGGTCTTCGGGATTTGTGTCTTTATCGCTTTGTACAATAGTAGTTGTGGCTTTATCACACTGTGCCCGTTGGCGTTTACCTTTGTTTTTTTTATGCTAAGCTGGTCTCAGATTCATTTGTAATATTTGTTTCAATGTTCTTCCTTTTAAGATTTGTTATTTCATTTCGTAAGAGCTTCATAGATGAGTCCAGCTCATTTATTTTGCTATCTCGGGCCAACAACTCTTGTAGTGTTTTTTGGAAATTTTTTAAGAGTTTTTCCCCTTGCTCAACAAATCTTGACTTTTCCCCCACTTGTACCTCTGCACTTTGTTGTGTTGACGCATGCGCATAAGCACCGCCCCCACTCGCCTGATTTTCCATTAGAAAGATCACTGTAAATAGAGATAAAGAAAATGTTGACTTATATGTGTCGCAAACCCTCTGGTTAAGCGGTACACAACAATTTATATTTTTTTAAAGTCTGAACAAAACCTGTTTTGACAAACCTGGCCTTTTTCTCATAATTTTCTTCTGTTTTGTAGTTTTGAGAAATATTACTTATGAATAAACAGAACATCTGTTCTGATATCACAATAAAATACGGTAAGAATATCTGTTCATCCATAAAAAATAAGTACGCCGTATATAATCAACGATTCATAAATAAATTAGACAATTTACTGATTCGTACCACTAATCTTTCGAACCCATGGTGCCAATAATTTTTCGGCTGTCTGTTTAGGATCACCGACCTACGAAAACTAAATCATAGATGTAATTTGTTTTTAGCAATATTATTAGCTTACCCTTTTTTAGTCCCCTACTGGTTTAACCGGAGGGGACTTTAGGTTTACCCTCCGTCCGTCTGTCTGTCCGTCCGCACTACCGAATAGGGATAGGGGGCCATCTAACTGTAAACAGAACAAAGGAGAACAATAGAATTCATTCCGTAACAATAGAGTAAGGGGCCATTGGCCCTCTATTAAACAATAGAAAATAACAAAAGAAATGGCCCCTTATTCCATTTCGGCCGGATGTCCGTCAGTCCGTCCACAAAACTGGATCCCGCGATAACGCAAAAAGTACTAAAAATATTTTTATGAAACTTGATATATGGATAGATGGCAGTATGGAGTTTATGCACGTCTTTTTCTTTTGTTCCTATGTTGAAAATTCTGGTTGCTATGGCAACAAATAGTCTGAAAATATGGCAAATTTAACACATAAACTGGATCCAGTGATAACTCAAAAAGTGCTGAAAATATTTTTATGAAACTTGAAATATGGGTAGATGGCAATCTGGAGATTATGCACATCTTTCTCTTTTCTTCCTATGTTGAAAATTCTGGTTGCTATGGCAACAAATAGTCTGAAAATATGGCAAATTTAACACATAAACTGGATCCAGTGATAACTCAAAAAGTACTGAAAATATTTTTATGAAACTTGAAATATAGGTAGATGGCAGTCTGGAGATTATGCACATCTTTTTCATTTCTTCCTATGTTGAAAATTCTGGTTGCTATGGCAACAAATAGCCTGAATTTCAAGATTTCTGATTTAAATTTTTCAGCTTTTTCACTATAAGTTCTTTATTTCTTAAGGTGTTTACTTCAAACTTTAAATATAAGTTTCTGGTCATCAACCACATGATATGTGACAAGGTTTACAACTCTAGCACAAAAATTATCAGTATTACCTCCCTTGAACTTAGAATTTTTATGAAAAAAATGTTGTCTTTTTTAAATAACTTCTTTATTTCCTAATGTATCTACTTCAAACTTCATATATATTTTTCTTATTATCACTCAACATTTTTGAGAAGGTTAAATACTCTAGCAAGACTATTTCAAGAATTATGTCCCCCTTGAACTTAGATTTTTTTTTTGAGAAATTGGTATTTTTTACTCCAACTTCTTCATTCCTTATAGGATTTACTTTAAAATCCCACATCGTAATAATATGACAAGCTTGTATAAACATAATTTTCTTACAAGGCAGGGAAACTTAACACATTACTGTGATATAGACAAACTTAGAACTCAAAAGATTTAAGTTCATTCATGTCATTCATTCACTGGTAAAATTGAATGGCCAAATTGGCCCATCAGAATGTTGCTGGGGTTCTAACCGGTAGGGGACTTGTGGATTGCTTGCAATACTATGATAAATCCTTGTTCTATTTATCATTTAATTTGATGGGATTTCTTTTCATGAAAACGTGGGTCTGTGGCAAGAAGCTGTCATGGCGGCAATATTATAGAACTTCTCCAAATTGACGACAGTAATATAGATATGAAATTATTTCTGTATTTCTGTGCAGATTTGATCGCAGCCCCCTCCAACATATTCAACTCAGATTGTTTACCTTTGTAAACACAATGAAATGCATTTATCAAATCCATCGATTCATTTAAACACAATAAAATGTAGTTCACGTACCATAAAAATATTTATCGGACCCACGTTTTCATGAACCAACTGCCTATTTATTCACTCCTATCTTTTGTTGTGCTTAAAGCTTTTATTTTATCTTTCTAATAATTTTTTTTGTTCTCGCCTTGACAACAATTCTGGAATTAACTTTTGCCTGATAAACTTTTGCCTGTAAAAGTAAGTGAATTTAGCAAGTGAAATTTTATTCCACATTGTCTCATCAAATAAAATTCTTTCGACAAACATTTTCGTCATTGAACCAAACGACAAAGTCTGCCCACTTAAGCCCTGTCACAAACATTTGATCTTGAACCTGGTAAAAGTAATCATGAGATCTGTTCAGTTTAATTTCACCTTTATCATTTTTCTTCAAGCAAAATGGGTGTTTATGTACAGCTTCTTCAAGAGTAAGTCCAGCTCTAGATATAGGGCATTTCACTTCTAGACATCCATAGCTATCTGTAGATATTTCAAACACATTGCCATCAACACTGGCACCTAATCCAGAAAACTTGTCACAAATTTGTAAACCCATTTTTTCAACTTTGACAGCATTTCCAGACATTTCCATATGCTTCTCATAAGCAAGAATTGCGTTTTCTTCGTTTTCAGAACTATTTCTGTCTAATATATTCCTTTTGCCATGCTGTTTGATGTACAAAAATCAAGTCTTCCTTATTATTTTGACATCTAGCCTTTCTGACTTCCAGGCATTCACATTTTCCTGCACATCTGTCCTGATCTTCTTTGGAAAAACATGTTTATACCTGTCTTTGAGGAGAAAAGAAGATACACACTGTGGCAGTGTCAAAGCACTAAACATATGATTTCACAGGCATTTCTTGTTAGGAAAAATCTGTTACTATGATCTGGCATACAAGGAAAGTTGGCCTTTGAAAATGACTTCACTTCACCAGAATCTTGAACACTATTACCTTCACAAAATCAAATAGCTATTGATGTTGAATTAAGAATGTTATTTCCAATGAAATTACAATCAATAAACAATAAGCTCAAAATAATGATGATTTTATAATATAATACAATATAGTAGCAAAAGATCTGCTCATGAGTTACAGAAACACAGAACAGAACTTGAAATGTGCTCTCTATTGCAGATATCTCTTTCTGATCATAAGTCAGTTGCATCAAGGAGGCAAATTTCATTCCCATATATTCCTTTGCCATGCTGTTTGATGTACAAAAATGAAATCCTCATCATCATTGTTCACAGTTCACTATCTGTATTATCAAATACAAAGTAGAAGTTATCACTTTGGCTTTCTATCTTCCAGGCATGAATATTTTCCTGCACATTTTCCTTATCTTCTGTGAAAAACATGTTTATACATGTCTTTAAAAAAATAAAGAAGATACACTCTTTGGAAGTGTCAAAGCACCATACATACGATTTCACAAGCATTCCTTATTGTGGAAAAATCGGTTGCTATAGTCTAAAACACAAGGAAAGTTGATCTTTGAAAATGTCTTCACATGTCACTTTATTTCACCAGTACCTCTAACACTTTATTACCTTCATGAAATCAAAAAGCTATTTATATTAAATTAAGAATGTAATTTCCAATGAAATTACAATCAATAAACAATTATAAGCTCAAAATTATGATAATTTTATAATATAATACAATATAGTAGCAAAAGATCTGCTCATATGTAACAGAAACACAGAACAGAACTTGAAATATGGTCTCTATTGCAGATATCTCTTTTTGATCATAATTGGTCATAAAGAAAGCCAGAGACAAATCTTCATTCCACTGTTTCAGGATACAAAGTCTTCTAGAGATATTCTTCACTGTTTCAGCAGGCAACAGGAAGCAAACAACAATAATTATATCCTATATCTGTGCAGACTAAAATAAAGAAGAGAGATATCTCAAATTTGCAGACACAGTCAGTTGCATCCAGGAGGCCAATTACAGTCCCATATATTCCTTTGTCATGCTGTTTGATGTACAAAAATGAAGTCTTCCTTATTATTTTGACATCTAGCCTTTCTGTCTTCCAAGCATTCACATTTTCCTGCACATTTTCCTGATCTTCATTGACAAAAAATGTTTATACATGTCTTTAAGGAGAAAGAAAATACACACTGTGGCAGTGTCAAAGCACTATACATATGATTTCACAGGCATTTCTTATTAGGAAAAATCGATTACTATAATCTGGCATACAAGGAAAGTTAGCCTTTGAAAATGACTTCACATGTCATTTTATTTCACTAGTATCTCTATCACTATTACCTTCACATATCAAATAGGTATTTATATTAAATTAAGAATGAAATTTCAAATGAAATTATAAAAACTCGGATTCTTTTTCCATGTCAGATATCTGTTTACTGTTCAACTCAGTCAGTCTCTCCTCGCTTTTTGAGACATCGTTCAGTCTTTCCTGCAACTCCTGCAACAAGTACCCAATTAATGTAGTCTTACTGCATTGCTTGCCCGCAAAAAAAAGTTATTCTGACATCGGCCAATATCGTAATAATTTAAAAGAACCATAACTCCATCTTGACTAATTACAGAGTTACTGCCCTTTGTTACTTTTCCTTGTCCAGAGCATGACTTGAAAACTACTGGTTGGAATTCAAAACAACTTCATACAATGGTCAAGCACAATAAGGAGAAGTGCAGTGCACAAGAACCATAACTCCATCTTGACTAATTACAGAGTTATTGCCCTTTGTTACTTTTCCTTGTCCAGAGCATAACTTGAAAACTACTGTTTGGAATTCAGTACAACTTCATACAGTTGTCAAGGACATTCAAAGGAAGTGCAGTGCATAAGAGCCATAACTCCATTTTGACAAAATACAGAGTTACTGCCCTTTGATACTTTTCCTTGATCGGAGCATAACTTAAAACGTACTGGTTGGAATTCAAAACAACTTCATACAATGGTCAAGCACAATAAGGGGAAGTGCAGTGCACAAGAACTATAATTCTATCTTCAGTATTTATAGAGTTATTGCCCTTTGTTCTTTTTCTTTGTCTTTCTGGACTTATTACAGAGTAATTCAATTAAACTTCATCAATGGCCAACCACATTGAAAGGAAATGCAACATACATGAACCACAATTATCTTTAATTGCCCACAACCATAACTCTATGTTTCAATTCTTTTACAAGGTATTCTGTTACTAGTAACATCCTCATTTCCGAAGCAGACTTGTGGGGGGTATTAATCACATTTAGTGATAGTTCTAGTTTCTTTAGGGATCA
>NW_026858514.1:0-11751 GCF_026571515.1 Ruditapes philippinarum | reverse complement strand
GATTTGAAGCCTTACAAAGTTATCAAAATTATCTTTGGGAGATGTCTATAACACTCGCGAGAGGGGTTGGCAGTACTCAGAGATAGATAGATGTGGCAAAGATTTGGCTGGGCATTCAAGTATCTTGATTAAAATAAAAGTCTACATAAGTATGAAGTTTTATTGTTCCTGTGGTTTTACATTGACTCTCCAAAAAAACCTCTGAAAATATTGACAATTTACAGTACAATAAGTCAAGTAATTTAGGTACAAATATCATAAATATTTTAAAACATATTTTGATTAAACTCTTGCCTCCTAAAATGATTCTTACACACCCTTACTCGGCATACGATCTAGAAAATCTTGATACATTTTTAACATGGGACACCTTAAATTTTTGTACCTGATACAGTTTACCAAAATTACTCTCTCTTTTTGTATAGTTGCCTGGATGTTGAAAATGTACTTTGATATTATCATCACAATATTTTGGTTGTATCGGGATAAAGTATCATGATACTTATATTTAAACAATATGAATTCCATTTGTAATGTTCAAGTCTTTCTTAGTTAGTATCCACCTGTACCATAGTTCGTTTTAAGATGTTTTTATTCTGTTGTAACACCTAAGTGACTAAATCTTGACTCAAACTTTAAATCTCAAAATGAATATTTTATTTATTCATCATTTCTCTGACTTCAGTTATGTCATTAAGTAATGAACATTAATCATTTACAAGGCACTGAAATTATGTAGTACTAACCAAAAATTAAAAAAAATGTATTCCCAGATGTTCATGGATAAAGCAATATTGTATCACAATACTGTATATTTTGGGAGAAAATTATAATTCAGCAATATGTTGTAACATTATCAGTTCTCTGTTTTACCTTTTATTCTTGAAAAGACCATTAATAGATAGGTGACTTCCAGCAGATACAGTGTGTACCTATGTCTGTAAACACACAGTTACTCAGCACTGCTAGTGTCTTCACTAAGCATTATCATGCAGTGCAATGTATACATGCAATGTTACACAATAAAGAAAATTGATTTTTATATATGGTTGGGAATAAAAGAAATAACCGTTTTAGCTTAAATAGATTTTCATCATATTGTTTGCTTAAATCTGTATACAGGTAGTATTATTGATGAACCCTCATATGGCTGTTTTTGAACACATAAGGACTGGAACCTCAATGTTTTCATGGTCATATTTGACAACGCACATATCCTACCATTTAATCTTAATCATGGAGGGAGTTTTGACTTCTGTACAGTTTTTTAAGCTCTGCCTACTTTCAGGCATTACCAACCATATTTGGACATGCATAACTTCTACAAAAGATTTCATATTGCATACATGTTGATCTGTTGTGAAATTCATTTTAGCTGGAAGTTTATTGTCACCAAGCCAGTGAAAATTATAGATATAATCCACGAATGTCAGACATAATCCCCTTCGGACAAAATCCCCTTCACCTACCTGGACAAAATCCCCTTCATGGGTGGACATAATCCCCTTCATTTTTTTGCAAGGCTGGACAAAATCCCCTTCACTACCCGGACAAAATCCCCTTGTTTCATAGGTTTCTAATGTATTATTATGCTCCATAAAAATTGATGAATAATGTATTATTATACTCCCTAAAAATTGATGAATAATGAACTTTTGTTTTTTTAATCAATAGTTAACCTTTATTTAGTTTAGAAGTTTTCATTAAAATTATCAACTGCATAACACATATTTGATTAGGCAATTTCTTTAATAGTTTTAAATTGATTAGTATGAAAAACATTTTTATAAGCCAATAATTGTTTCATTGACTGTATAAGTTGATACTTCTAATTGATAAATACTATCCATTGTTACAATTTCTATTGATGAAAGAGTGATAATTTAAACAAACCAAGATCACTGCAATACTTGATTATGAATGCTTTAACAAAGCAATTTTAATGTGATCAAAATGTGCTGATTGAATGTGCTTTTCTGCTGAAATATTTTCTACTTATTTATACATTTAGATATTTACCACACAGCATAATGCAGTATGTCGTTCTCATACACTTAATAAACTGAAAATTCACCGGAGGGGGATTTTGTCCTAGGTAGCAATTTTATGAAGGGGATTTTGTCCACTTCAAAATTTCACACATGAAGGGGATTATGTCCACCCATGAAGGGGATTATGTTCGGACACACAAAAATACATGAAGGGGATTTTGTCCGAAGGGGATTATGTCCGTACACCATAATCCACAATCCCACAAATGGTAGTGTTAGGATATTTGAAGTGAAGTGTAGTCAAATCCAAAGATAAAATTGCAACACAGGCATACATTTACATGAGTTTTTAGCATGATTAATACATGTCTTGTTTACAGAAATACATTTTAATAATCAAGTCCATATATTTTAGGCATGCATGATTTTGATATTGATTGGTCACTGTGATCATCTGTTGCATAAGAAATAACATTATTATGTAGGAAATGTATAATATAATTATATCCATTTTGAGTAGAATAATGCATGTTCCAAGTTAAAATGTGCAGAAATATAATCATAAGGCCAATAGGCCTAAGTAATTTATTACAAAGCGTTTGAACAATATTAAAAGCATGCATCATTATACTATAATGCAAGAAAAAATTGATCTCTACTTACTTTTATTCTTACATGTTGATAAAAAAGAGGATTGATAAAAATATGTTGAACGACATTAAGCATAGAAGTATTTTCCTGACATCATATCTGATGTCATATGGCGTGTAAGCATTCATTTTTTATGCTGTGAGTATATTGCATAATAATGCACTTGATTGCTCTTTCTTTGTTTTGAAGCGTGTTAGAATGTGTTTTATCATGTTTCCTATTAAAATTCAGAATTACATGGAACTACATTTAGCCTATGAACTATGCAGGATTGAGCAAGGTCACTCTTACATTTAACTTTATTTGTAATGAAAGACATTGTGTATTCTATTTTGCATGATAAGAAATATAATATAATATTTCTCTAAGTGTAAAACTACAAAATACCTTTTTTATATGCCCGGAAGTGTATATATGTTATACCCCCTGGCGTCTGTCCGTCCGTCTGTTAGCAATTTGGTTTCCGGAGCATAACTTAAGTTCCATTTGACCCACAATGTTCAAACTTCATAGGATGATTGTCCATATTGGGTAGAAGATCCCTATTGATTGTGGGGTCAAAAGGTCAAAGGTCAAGGTCGCTATAACCTTGATACTGAAAACAGTTTCTGTCCGTTAGCAATTTGTCCGTTAGCAATTTGGTTTCCGGAGCATAACTTAAGTTCCATTTGGCCCACAATGTTCAAACTTCATAGGATGATTGTCCATATTAGGTAGAAGATCCCTATCGATTTTGGGGTCAAAAGGTCAAAGGTCAAGGTCACTATTACCTTGATACTGAAAACAGTTTCCGTCCGTTAGCAATTTGGTTTCCGGAGCATAACTTAAGTTCCATTTGGCCCACAATGTTCAAACTTCATAGGATGATTGTCCATGTTGGGTAGAAGACCCCTATTGATTTTGGGGTCAAAAGGTCAAAGGTCAAGGTCACTATTACCTTAAAACTGAAAACAGTTTCCGGAGCATAACTTAAGTTCCATTTGACCCACAATGTTCAAACTTCATAGGATGATTGTCCATATTGGGTAGAAGACCCCTATTGATTTTGGGGTCAAAAGGTCAAGGTCACTATTACCTTGATACTGAAAACAGTTTCCGTCCGTTAGCAATTTGTCCGTTAGCAATTTGGTTTCCGGAGCATAACTTAAGTTCCATTTGGCCCACAATGTTCAAACTTCATAGGATGATTGTCCATATTGGGTAGAAGACCCCTATTGATTTTGGGGTCAAAAGGTCAAAGGTCAAGGTCACTATTACCTTAAAACTAAAAACAGTTTCCGGAGCATAACTTAAGTTCCATTTGACCCACAATGTTCAAACTTCATAGGATGATTGTCCATATTGGGTACAAGACCCCTATTGATTTTGGGGTCAAAAGGTCAAAGGTCAAGGTCACTATTACCTTGATACTGAAAACAGTTTCCGTCCGTTAGCAATTTGGTTTCCGGAGCATAACTTAAGTTCCATTTGGCCCACAATGTTCAAACTTCATAGGATGATTGTCCATATTGGGTAGAAGACCCCTATTGATTTTGGGGTCAAAAGGGCAAAGGTCAAGGTCACTTTTACCTTGATACTGAAAACAGTTTCCGAAGCATAACTTAAGTTCCATTTGACCAACAATGTTCAAACTTCATTGGATGATTGTCCATATTGGGTGGAAGACCCCTATTGATTTTGGGGTCAAAAGGTCAAAGGTCACCTTAAAATTGAAAACAGTTTCCGGAGCATAACTGAAGTTCCATTTGGCCCACAATATTCAAACTCCTTAGGATGATTGTCCATATAAGGTAGAAGACCCCTATTGATTTTAGGGTCACAAGGTCAAAGGTTAAGGTCATTATTAATATATTAAGTATTAATCAACCTACATCTGTAAAATTTTATAGGATGAACAGCTAATTCCCATGTCTTACAAATGCTTCATCCTTACTAAAAAAAAAACACTTTCGGGCATATAATGCTCCGCCTAGCGGTGCTCTTGTTATGGTATTGTACAGTATTCTGACATTTATATTTAATTACCAGTCTAGCTTGTTAACCTCAATGTCTGGTAACCTACACACAATCATGTTTGATATGCATGCATTTTACTGTCAAGGTATGGATATATAACATGATATGACTTCACCAGTATGCGACATTCACTTAATGTTGGGGGGGGGGGGTAATTAATTTGATGTTCCTTGTTCTGTTAAAACATAGTAAACATAACATTTGTATGAAATTAGCGACATTTTTGATTTAAGAAAATGTCAAATTCATGGGCTGCAGCAAAAGTTCTTAAGCATTCCCAATTTTACTACCGTTATATTTTCTTCACAATTTTGAAAAAGAAATTGTTCTAAAAATAGAAATGACTTAATCATCAGTTTTCACAATAATACCTCCATAAGCTTTTGCCACTTTTATAGAGGCACAGGCTCACTTGCAAATCCACACTGTTACAGTGTTACTAGCACAATTTTTGTTTTTTGATATCATAATCCCCTATTAATCTTATAATGGACTGCTCCAACTTCAAAGCAGTGCATATTCATCATATACAGTTGTAAATATTGTAGGTTTGAAAGGTTAAAACATTGTAATAAATCCTGCTGATTTGTATTCATATTGTAGCTCGTTAGCTTTATTTAGAAAAGGTTACAAGGTCCAGTACTATTGTATAATAGTCAACATTACATGTATATATGATCATAAATCAATTGTTGAACATTGTTCTGAACTTAAGATAATATACAAATCTGTACGTTTTCCTACAGAATGCAATTAACAATTGTAAAATTTGAGGATTATTCATATAATCTTAGGACAGTGTAACCTGTAATTGGATAGAAAACTCATTTATTTGTTATACAAGTTCACAATTACTGATGTGTCTGCAGTAAAAACCACTTAACTAAGCTTCCAATATAGGGCCAGGCCCGAGCCTGCACGGCCATCCAGTCAGACAAAGGCTTTAAACTATTGGCTGTTCCATTTTAATATATAGTCTATAGAACCTGAAATCCCTTTTTTTCACAATAGACAATCCCTATGTTGAAGCTGGACAAGTCCATTACACAAATTCAGCTGGGAAAAGTTTAATACTCCTAAATGTTTCATAATCCTCTTAATTTTGATAAAAGTTTCAATGCAAGATTTTGATCTCTTGGCTTTATTTGTTTGCTTTACCATACCAGGGGAATGTTAAAGCAGATTTTAACCCTCTAACCATCATGAGATTGTCACATGTTGAGGTTAAATAGTAGGCCAATTTTTCATTAAATTTATATCAAAATGAGAGGTCATGACCTATTTAAATTTGTCATGAATGAAATTGATGGTGTTACCCTTTATAACTGAGTGGCAATCCTGATAAACTGTACTTTATGTGCATTACTACAGCCTAGCCAGTTTCGATTGTCATTCATTTGTAAATTTTCATGTCGCAGCAGATGTTTAGTGTATTATGCAAAATAAGTGTTGTATGCACCAAATTAATGTCCTGTCCCATTGGGTTTTTTGCAATAAATAGAGGTCAAAACTCAATTTACAAAACTATTAGAATTTCTCAGTTTACCTATAAAAGTTCCCTGAAACTGTGAAGATATCGGCTTACCAGTTAAAAATTTTAGTCATACAGTATAATTTATATTATATGGGTTTTTTTTGGAGTTTTTTTATTTTTTATCAATTAAAAGAAATAGATTTATATTTTGTGAATAAAAATAGAATGATATGACGTGTTTGGTAAATTTTCCCAATTTTTTTTTTTATGACACTATTATTATATTGAACTGCGTCATTGTTGAGAACAATTAATATACACAAAGGGCTGATTTTAGTCAGGCTTGACTTAAATAACTAAATACATTGTATTAGAAACATTTTCTTTTACCTCAGGATTTTTCTGTAAAATATAAGGCCTGTCAATTGAGAGGTCACTTACAGTTAAATCTGTTTTTATAAACATTTTCTTTAAAATTTGTTCCCTTATTTCAACTTGCTATATTTTTATGGGTCATTTGGGCAAGAAGTGCATCAAAAAAAGGGTTTGAGTGGCCAAGTGATGAATTCTTAGGCATTTGTCCAAGAGTAAATTAAAGGTTTTTTTATAACAGACAGACAGACAAATTGACAGATGGAAATCAATATATATATTATGCTCTCCTGATCCATTGATTTAATGGGGCATTGAATTTCATTGACATATAATATCCATGTAACCAGGTTTTAAAAATAAAAATTACCTATTTGGATGATGTCATGTGAATTATATTTACTGATGATGCAATGATAAGATAGCTTGTATGTTGGAGTGTGTTGCATTTTCAAGAATTTTGCTCAACTATCCATTTGGAGTATCATATGTGTGGCTTCGATGATTTATTTGTGGGATATATTTAATTAGTGTTTTAATTTATAGATATGTGTTTTTTTTATGTACATGTATATGATATAGTCAAACTTCGTTTACTTGAACTCTAGGTCCTGTTCAAATTTGTTTGAGAATTCAGTAGTTCAAGGCAACCGAGGTTCAACTATAATTATGTTTTATACAATCAAAGTTTACTTAGAACATAGGTCTATTTAATTAGTATTTTAATTTATAGATATGTGTTTTTTTATGTACATGTATATAATATAGTCAAACTTTGTTTGCTTGAACTCGGAGGTCCTGTTCAAATTTGTTTGAGAGATCAGTATTAGAAGGCAACTGAGGTTGAACTATAATTATGTATTATACGATCAAAGTTTACTTAGAACATTGGTCTGAAGATTTTCCAGCTTACACTAGGCAAATGATAAATATGTGTACATAATTGTTTATATATGATTTCTTCAAATATGTCATTCTTTCTAAATATTTCGATTTTTTTTAGAAAAAATACATACACCTATATATTCAGTGAGTATCATCGGTACACTGTGTTATATATAATTGGTTGCGTTCGATTAGACATTTTTCAAACTTGTTGAAAGATGTTCAAAATATATTTTTAGCTCGACTATACGAAGTATATGGAGAGCTGTCCTACTCGCCCCGGCGTCGGCGTCCGCGTCCAGATTTTAGATTAAAGTTTTGGTGCAGTAAAATATTTTTCACTATAACTTTGTCATTTCTTAAGGTATCAACTTCAAACTTCAATTATATGTTCCTTATCATCAACCACATCATATGTGACAAGGTTCATAACTCTAGCACCAATATTTTCAGATTTATCTCCCCTTGAACTTAGAATTTTCCTTAAAAAATACTATTTTTTACTGTTACTTCCTTATTTCTTAAGGGATCAACCTCATACTTCAAATATATGTACCTTATCATCATCCCCATCTTATGTGACAAGGTTCATAACTCTAGCACCAATATTTTCAGATTTATCTCCCCTTGAACTTAGAATTTTCCTCAAAAAGTACTTTTTCTTACTGTTTCTTCTTTATTTCTTAAGGGATCAACCTCATACTTCAAATGTATTTACCTTATCATCATCCCCATCTTATGTGACAAGGTTCATAACTCTAGCACCAATATTTTCAGATTTATCTCCTTTGAACTTAGAATATTCCATAAAAAATATATTTTTTTACTGTTACTTATTTATTTTCTAAGGGATCAACTTCATACTTCAAATATGTTTACGTTATCATCATCCACATCTTATGTGACAAGGTTCATAACTCTAGCACCAATATTGCAAGAATTATCTCCCCATAAACTTAGATTTTTTTACTAGAAAAATGTTATTTTTTATTATAACTTTTTTATTTTTAAAGGTATCTACCTCAAATTTCAAATACTTATTCCTTATCAACAATTACATTTTATGTGACATTTTCATAACTCTTGATGCCATATTTACAGATTTATCTCTCTTTGAACTTAGGATTTTCTTTAAGAAATATAATAACTTCTTTTCTTTTTAAGGTATCTACTTCAAACTTCAAATATATATTTCTTATCATTACACAAATGTTGTGTGACAAGGTCCATAACTCTAGCATGACTATTTCTAGAATTATTCCCCTTGATCTTGGAATTTATGTTAACAAATATTATTTTTTTACTATAACTTAATACATAATTATACATAATTGATTTTTCTTTCATAGTTTTGTCCTCCTTACTGCGTCCAGTATTTTATTAGTCGAGCTTCGCTGTCTCCTGTGACAGCTCTTGTTATGTTTACATGTATTATGGGATAAATATATTATATCAAACTATGAATTTCTAAAAGATCAAAACAAATCATTTTACAACTGTTTCTCTCCATAGTCATTTACTAAAATAAACACGAATGAGTGTCCTTCTATAAACAGACAACAACACGGTTACAATATGTGTTCATTACATGAACATTTACCAGGAAATCGTAATTTTTTTGACTTGTGCACATTCCTCTTATTTTGTAAAGTATTTTCTTTGTATCATTACAAAAGACAGCAAATAAACAATATTATCATTACATACAAATCGGTTACAGCACCTCTAATTTTGTATCAATTAACCTTAATTGTCATTATCAGGATCACGAGGTTCTAAGAACACATGACGCCCCCTGCCACTAATTAAGAAATTCACAATATTGTAATAGGTAAAACCAAAATGCTGATTAAAGTATGTTTAACTTTCAGGGCGGAAGGTTGGTATTCTTCACACAAATCCCAGAGGGGTTCCTTCCATTAGGAAAGCTTAACTTCAACGCAGATCCGCCCTGGGATCCCAGCTAACGTCGGTCAACAGCAAGTGTTCTCAAAGGCCAGGTATGTAAACATTTGATCTATCTCAGTACAGAACTGTTCATTAGTTAGGAAGAAACTGTTAGTAACAGGTAGTACAGTTTGTAGAGCTGCATTATAACCTTGCATTAAGGGTCATGGGTTTGAGTTCAGGATGGGCTGTACATTTTTCTCACCTGTGTAAGATTAATTTGATAAAGTAAATGTCATTTTGCAAAAACTGTATTTAAAACTCGTGTTTTAACAACAAGAAAAAATTATGCAGTCAGCTATTTTTAATTACATACCAAGTGACAAATATTATTTCTTATATATGCAGCTTACAATGACGTACTTGGCTGATTGCTTAAGGTTAATTAGTCCCCTACCGGTTTAACCGGAGGGGACTTTAGGTTTACCCTCCATCCGTCTGTCTGTCTGACCGTCAGTCCACAAAACTGGATCCCGCGATAACGCAAAAAGTACTGAAAATATTTTTATGAAACTTGATATATGGATAGATGGCAGTATGGACATTATGCACGTCTTTTTTTTTTCTTCCTATGTTGAAAATTCTGGTTGCTATGGCAACAAATAGTCTGAAAATATGACAAATTTAACACATAAACTGGATCCAGTGATAACTCAAAAAGTACTGAAAATATATTATGAAACTTGAAATATGGATAGATGGCAGTCTGGAGATTATGCACATCTTTTTCTTTTCTTCCTATGTTGAAAATTCTGGTTGCTATGGCAACAAATAGCCTGAATTTTAAGATTTCTGATGTAAATTTTTCAGCTTTTTCACTATAAGTTCTTTATTTCTTAAGGTGTTTACTTCAAACTTTAAATATAAGTTTCTGGCCATCAACCACATCATATGTGACAAAGTTTACAACTCTAGCATAAAAATTATTAGTATTACTTTCCTTGAACTTAGAATTTTTATGAAAAAAAATGTTGTATTTTTTAAATAACTTCTTTATTTCCTAATGTATCTACTTCAAACTTCATATATATGTTTCTTATTATCACTCAACATTTTTGAGAATGTTAAATACTCTAGCAAGACTATTTCCAGAATTACCTCCCCCTTGAACTTAGATTTTTTTCGAGAAATTGGTATTTTTCACTCCAACTTCTTCATTCCTTATAGGATTTACTTTAAAATCCCACATCATAATAATATGACAAGGTTGTATAAACAGAATTTTCTTACTAGGCAGGGAAACTTAACACATTACTGTGATATAGACAAACTTAGAACTAAAAAGATTTTAGTTCATGTCATTCATCCACTGGTAAAATATAATGGCCAATGGCCCATCAGAATGTTGCTGGGGTTCTAACCGGTAGGGGACTTATGGATTGCTTGCAATACTATGATAATTGCTTGTTATTTTTAATTTGTTCTATTAAATGATACAATTTAGAATTATGTAAATATATAAATGGAGCCTTTATAAAGTTTACAATTTTTCATTCGTTAAAAGGAATATTTTTTTGTGCTTAACACATTTTTTCACCTTTGGCTCTTTTTATACCCCCAAAAACGAAGTTTGGGGGGGTATATAGGAGTCACCCGGTGGTCGGTCGGTCGGTCGGTCGGGCGGTCGGTCGGTCCAGACGTCCGTTGCATTTTCCTTGTCCGGAGCATAACTTGAAAACTAATGGTTGGAATTCAATATAACTACATACAATGGTCAAGCACATTGAGAGGAAGTGCAGTGCACAAGAACCATAACTCTATCTTGACTAATTACAGAGTTTTTGCCCTTTGTTACTTTTCCTTGTCCTGGGCATAACTTGAAAACTACTGGTTGGAATTCAAAACAACTTCATACAATTGTCAAACACAATAAGGGGAAGTGCAGTGCACAAGAACCATAACTCTATCTAAAGTAATTACAGAGTTATTGCCCTTTTGTTGCTTTTCCATTGCTTTTTTTTTTGTCCGTTGCATTTTCCTTGTCCGGAGCATAACTTGAAGACTAATGGTTGGAATTCAATATAACTACATACAATGGTCAAGCACATTTAGAGGAAGTGCAGTGCGTAAGAAACATAACTCTATCTTGACTAATTACAGAGTTATTGCCCTTTGTTATCTTTTTCCTTGTCCGTGGCATAAACTTGAAAACCACTGGTTGGAATTCAAAACAACTTCATACAATTGTCAAACACAATAAGGGGAGTGCAGTGCACAAGAACCATAACTCTATCTAAAGTAATTACAGAGTTATTGCCCTTTGTTGCTTTTCCATTGCCTTCTTTTTTTTTGTCCGGACCATAACTTGAAGACTAATGTTGGAATTCAAATATAACTACATACAATGGTCAAGCACATTGAGAGGAAGTGGGCAGTGCATAAGAACCAATAACTCTATCTAAAGTAATTTCAAAG